>NC_133621.1:5181161-5378661 GCF_048593235.1 Sminthopsis crassicaudata | reverse complement strand
TCATTGGATAATTGAAACTCATATGAGTAAAGTAATATGGCCAAGGTAATGTCAAAGTCATTAAAAACAAACAAACAAACAAACAAACAAACAAAAAATAACCTAGAATTTGAATCCAGTTCTTACAACTCCATTTCCATGGCTATTTGTTCCACTCATTGAGGGGAAATCTTAGATAATGGATGCAGCCAAGGGAGGATTTCTCCTTTAAGTGAGAAATGATAGTTCACTTGTGCACACTCAAACACTCACTCATATACACTTAGACACACCCACATTCACACACATGGGGAGGGGTACCCAAAACCGCCCTGGCCCTCACATGTTTAAGGGGAGATATAACAGGCAAGAACTAGAGGAGTCACAAAGAAGGGATGACTTTGGGAAGGAGAGCGCACTAGCCAATGGAGGCATTGAGAAAAGCCTGAGCTGCGTGGGGGAGTTGGGGGAGGGGTCCCGAGCTGCTTTTTGATGGATGCTGCCCTAGCTACAGAGGAGAAGGAGAGGCTGTCAGAAGCCCAGAATTCTCACTGAGGCGCTCTGTGTGGAAGCGTGGGGACAGGCCCAGAGGAGCTCCCGGCTTGTTCTTTCTCATTCTAGCTCTAGAATATTATAGTGAAGCACTGTCTCCAAACTCTGCAACTCACCTCCATTCTGAAGGGACAAAAGGAAACCAAAAGCTCTGTGTCCTCTGCAGATCCTTCAGCCTCCTTGACTCTAACAGATGTGCACAGGCAACGGCCTTAACTACAAGTGAGCAAAGTAGCTTTCTATTGATCTATTGACGCTTCTCAATGGGAAGCCTTGTACTGAGGGCAGCTCTGCAAATGGACAGGCGCTAACCTTGAAGCTTAAGGGTATGAAGCTGTGGAAAGTTGGACACGGAGCAGCCACAGGCCTGGGCTGGGAGGGACCCGAGCTTCCCAAAAAGCCAATTTCTGCAGTAGCTTTCAGTCACAAGGGCTTGAAAAACTGAGTATTTTCTAAATAGCCAAGTGACTTAGATTCACAGCTGACTTTTTTTTCCTATGTTCACTGTACCAGCAATTGGCTAATGTATGCTCCCTTGTCCTCAAAATACACCTCAAGAGACAAAGAGACAGACACAGGGACAACAGACAGAATAACAGCCACAGGGACAGACAGAGACAGGGAGACAGACACAGAGACAGGCAGAATAACAGCCACAGGGACAGACAGAGACAGGGAGACAGACACAGAGACAACAGACAGAATAACAGTCACAGGGACAGACAGAGAAAGAAAGATATACACAGGGGAAGACAGACAGAATGACAGCCACAGGGACAGGCAGAGACAGGGAGAAGACACAGAGACAACAGACAGAATAACAGTCACAGGGACAGACAGAGAAAGAAAGATATACACAGGGGAAGACAGACAGAATAACAGCCACAGGGACAGACAGAGAAAGATAGATATACACAGGGGAAGACAGACAGAATAACAGCCACAGGGACAGGCAGAGACAGGGAGACAGACACAGGAATAGACAGAATAACAGCCACAGGGACAGACAGAGACAGGGAGACATACACAGAGACAACAGACAGAATAACAGCCACAGGGACAGACAGAGAAAGAAAGATATACACAGGGGAAGACAGACAGAATGACAGCCACAGGGACAGGCAGAGACAGGGAGACATACACAGAGACAACAGACAGAATAACAGCCACAGGGACAGACAGAGAAAGAAAGATATACACAGGGGAAGACAGACAGAATGACAGCAACAGGGACAGGCAGAGACAGGGAGACAGACACAGGAATAGACAGAAACAAAGAGAAAGATCACAGAGAGAAAAAGAAAGAGAAAGAGGAAAGATACAGGCACAGAAAGACAGGAGAGAGAGAGACAGAGAGACAAACACACACACACACACACACACATACACACACACACACACACACACACACACACAGCCAGAGAAAAAGAGAGAAACAGAGGTAGAGATGGAGAGAGAGACAGAGACACAGATAGAGAGACAGAAACAGGCAGACACAGGGACAGACAGAAACAAAGAAAGATACAGAGAGGAACAGAAAGAGAAAGAGGAAAGATACAGGCACAGAAAGACAGAAGAGAGAATGAGAGAGAGAAAAACATGCACTTCTCCCCATATGTAGAGACATAGCTACTTCTGCCTTTCTATCTTTTTTACTTTTTGTCTATCTTTTATAATCCTAAAAAGTTTTCATCCATTTGAAATGTGAGCTGGCATGAGAATGAGTATTAATGTATCTATCTATCTATAGACATATCTAATTATGCACATATTTCTATGTGTGTGTGTGGTATGTGTGTATATATGTGCATGTATGTGTAGGTGTGTACACATGTATCTGGAACCATAATTTGGGGCCAACCTGTTATTTCTCTGGTGAAGGGAACTCCCCCTGAGGCAACACCTACAATATAAAGCCCCGCCTTCCTTCCCTAATAGCCCTAAACAGGTTAAATGATTTCCCCATAGCCATTCATCCAACCAGTGTCTGTGAGAAGCAGATCTTGAACCCGTCTCCCTGCCTTTGCCCAGTTCCCCCACTGCTTCTGCTTTGGCCCTTAAAGAGGGAAGAACATAAGGCAGTTACGGTGGTATCTAACGTTCTGAATCTGAGTGTTTCTTTAGATAACGCACAGAAGATTTGTATGGATTTTCTAGTGGGGCCAGGTGGAGAGAGGAGCTGCAAGAGGACATATTTCATCATTGTATTCATCACCATAAATCAAATTGCCTGTAGCATTTGCCTTTATGTTTTGGAAGACCAAGCTTTTTTATTGACCGTCTTTCATAATTAATAGCATTTACTCTGAATCAAATTAGTCCATAGCTCCTCTCCTAAAGCATTCGTGTAAGATCATTTTTAAAAACTCTAATGACCTTGACAAAAATGAAGGATCAATAATGTGCTGATTAGCAGTCTTGGTCACACTAAGGAACAGTCGCCACTCCTTACTTTCCCTGGTAAGGGAAGGTTATAAAGGGATGGTCATAGGGAGGTCAAAGGGATCACTACCTCCTGGAAAGGACATTGCGTCCGGCCTGGGTTGGTACACCCAACCATCCCTAGGGATTTTTTGCTGCTTCTTTAATCCATCCATTTGAGGACCTGGTTGTTTATTACAAGACACCGTTCATTATGAAAAAAGAAAGATCGGTCTTGCTATTTGATTACATTTTGGTATGATCGATTCATGGGTTAAGAATTATCCATTGATGCCAGAAGAGAATAAAATTGAAATGGGATGGCACTTAAAAATTGAATTAAAATGAATGGCAAACAAAAAGAGTTGAAGGGACTCCAAATTTTCTCTCTTTGCTTGATCGTTCCATGCGGTGCTGGTTGCAGAAATTAGGTAAGACAGCCATGACAGTATATATTAGGTCTGAGAAACTTCAACAGAATTTGGCACTCTTTGGGGAGATCCCCTGGCAGCAGAGTTCAATCTTCCCCCTTTAGTTTCCAAATTCTGCGATAAGAGCTTCAGCATAGACAGAACACCTCTGCTTTCAGTGGAAAACCTGAATGGATGTAGCTTTTCTAAAGATACTAGGAAGAGTTACTCTAAAATAATGGAATTAAAGAAGAAAGGAAAAAAAAGTTTGCTTAGTGTGGCCAAGAGGAGAACAGGACAAATGAGCTCCAATTAAGTGAAGGACAATTGAGTTTGACTTAATAGCAAAGCCTTTAATGGTGCTTTGGTTCAGATAAATTTGATTGAGAAAAAACTCCCACGAAGTTGTTTAAAACTGTCTCTTCAGTCACTTAGAACTGGACAGGACAAAGTTAATCTGCTGAAGAAGAAAATTGGAACCTTGCAAATGGACTAAATTACCTAATTGATCTTCTTTTCCATCACTGATTTTCTGGATACTGCTATGAATTAAATGAAAAAGGTTAATTTTTTTGCTATTTAAGATGAAAAGAAATGAAATGAACTTACAAGTGCTTACATTTTTTATTCACTTCCTGGCTGGGTCCACAGGAAAGAAGCATCAGAAAAAGTCTCCTGTGTTTTGGCCAGGTTACTATAGTCACCAGATACCCCCATATTCAGAGATGACCGGCATTTGGCAAGAGCCCAGATAGCCGATAAGCAGTGTGTATCCCCATCTGAAAGCAGACAGAGATGAGTCTTTTGAAAAATATAAGGTAGGGCAGTTCATTAGGTAGAGCTGGGTCAATCTATGAAAAAGGACGATTAAGGATATTCAAGATATTTGCCTGATCTTCATAAATAGTTTTGTCTCTTGCCTGAAATCTGATAAATATAGATAAGGAAATGCCATGTGTTTTCCTCAATATTTTCACAATATTTTCTATTTGAAAGTTTAACTTTTAAGAAACAATCTCTGTAAAACATCTCTAACTAGTTATGACTAGGAGCCTAGATTGGAGAAGCACTTAGCCTATAATAATGGTAAATGCTTAGGTGCACATTCATGCCCATAACTAATACCCTTGGCCCCACCCAATAGAAGAATGGCTCCTTGGGGTTAATTACTGTTCACTTTGAGCCACCATTGGGCCATTGTTAGTGTGTACCAGGAAGTTGTCACTTGCCCTTACAAAAACATTGAATTAACACATGGAATGATATAAATGGCAGTTATTGGGTTCAGGTAGTAAACTATTTTCTGCACCATACTCAAAGTTAAGTCATCTTCTCTATCATCTCAAAAGAAGTTATCAGCAAATTCTGTGGGAGGGGATAAGCAGGGCCAGGGCCAAGCCCCTCTTGGTGGTGAATTCTCCAAGGTGGATAAAGGCCCTGTTTTACACTTTCTTTCCTGGGACTCCCCCTGGGCAGAATGCAGCAAGCCTCAAATGTCAACCCACAACTCTGCTATCAGCAGCTCCTAGCTGCGACATGTCCTCCCTCAGCCGTAACTTTTCATATATTTTTCTCTTTCCCCCTCTGACTTCAGGTCCATGGCTTGCCTCTCCCGTCAGGATCAGCATCTCTATAATTTTTTTTTTCCTTGACTATTTAACCTTTCCCTTGTAGAACATGACCTCACCAGGCAGAGTCTTCATCTGGTGACATCACCACACCGGGGTTTCCATAAAGCCTATATGGCAAGTCATTGTCAATGGATCGTATTCTCCTGACTCTGAGCATTGTAGGCAAATAATTACTGTGCTTGTGCCCTTTACTGACCCACATATGCACCACTTACACAGTATTATATACACTTCTGCTTCAGGGACCTCCTGCTCGTTACGATAAATAGAGGCAAAATCCAGGGGAGAGTGCTAGATCAGAACAGAGGAGAGGCCACAGAAAAAAAGAGAGATAAAAGGTAGATAGACAGATGATAGATAGACAAGTGGATGGATGTACAGACAGATAGATAGATAGATGATGGATGGATGAATGGATAAATAAATAGATAGGCGGATGGATGGATAGACAGATAGATGATGGATGGATAGATGGATCAATGGATGAATAGACAGACAGATGGATAAATAGATAGATAGATACAGACAAATAGATAGTATAGTTAGTATAATCACAGCCACCAGTGTTCATATTTTTCAGTAAAGTTCCCCCAGCTTGATAAGTCAGTTTAGTGTTGTTGAGAAGCCAGTTCATCTCATTGTTCTTTCCATAAATTCATTCTTTTAAATAAGCAAAAATTTAACTGAGAAAAATTAGTCCATTTAATGGATTAAATTGAATATGGAGAAGTTTTGTTCTGCCCATCCCATTTTTCTCCCTCTTACAAATATCTGGGGGCTTTTTTGTTTGTTTTTGTTTTTTTTAATATTCACTTAATTCTTAGTGGCTGCCTAACTGGATCTCTTATACTAAGAAGATGTATATATATATATATATATATATATATACACATACATACATACATACATATATATATATATAAAATCATACATTAATGCATGAGTAAATTCCACATTTGTATATGGACATATTTGTTGTTGTTCAGTCATTTTGCAAAATTGTCCAACTCTTCCTGACCCGTTTTGGGGGTTTTTTGGCAAAGATCCTGAAGTAATTTGCCATTTCCTTCTCCAGCTCATTTTACAGATGAGGAAACTGAAGCAGACAGGTTATGTGACTGGCCCAGGGTCACATAGTAAGTGGTGAGCTGGATTTGAGCTCATAAAGATAAACCTTCTATGGCCAGCACTCCATCCACTGCACCACCTACCTGTCCTACATATGTATATACAAACAGATTGTCTATGTGTATATACGTGAACACATGTGTGTATCTATCTATAGATTGGGACATTTGCTGATTTTCAAGAACATATTTCCTAACATTGAAACAGAAAATAAAGATTTCTCTATAGAGAGAATTAGTTTCCTTATCTAAGGTGCCATGAATCTAATGGTGGTCTTAGCTACTTCGTGATTTGTTAGGATTACTAACTGAGAACTGAGGTTGTCTGGATAGTGACAAGGTGAGAATTCAGGTTGGATAATTACAAGGTGAGAACTCAGGTTGACTTGATAGAAGGAGCAAGCCCATTGGCTGAAGTGGTTCTTCCCAGAAGCCCTTGCATTATCCCACGCCCATTCTCTGGGAGGATAAAAAGCAACAGTGGGCCTGGAAAGTGAGTCTACATGGAGAAGGATAAGAGCTGGAGGAGATTCAAGGAGAAGACTTTGCATTGCATCAGGCTTGACGGGGCTCTCTGCAGGAAGGGAAGTCACTTCTAAGGACAAGAGTTAACAGCAACTGCCTGGAGACAACGGTTTGCTACAGGAAGAAGAATCTGTCTGAAAGATTTGAGTTGACACAGCAGATCTCTTCCCAGAGAGTGATCCGGCAGCTTCTAGAGACGACAGCTCGTTACAGTGATTTCTTTGGATCAGCTCTGGATAAAGTACTTACAATTTTGGTTTGCTTTTAAATTAGCTCTAGAGGTGAGAAAGCAATCATCCAATCCACAGGCATGCGTGGTTGTTGTTGTGATTTTGTTGTTTGTTTGTTGTTGTTGTTTAAAGAAAAGTCCTCGGGCTAAGTGCTAGGGACTCAGACAAAAATCAATTCATTCCCATCTTCCAAGATGTTACAGTTGATATACAGCACACATATCCATCAAACATACAAAACATGTAATTCAATCCCAAAGTGGTATTTTGAAGCACCTACTATGTAACAGTCACTCTCCCATTTTAAAACTCACAGTGTGCAGTGCCCAGAGATTCTTTTGTATGGATTAGTGGCCTCATTTCTATTTGTGTGGAGGGGACTGATCTGGTGGATGGTCCCCCCTTTTGCTTCTTCAATAATCAAATCAACTGAATCCAAAATCCTATGACTATAGGGCCTACATTCATGATTCAGAAGCCTTTTGAAATTCACGATGTTGGAATTCTCAAATTAGTATATATAAAATAACGACCTAGCCAGAAGCTTCCCAGTCTACTTTATCTGCCATGACTTATGGGTAAAAAAGTAGAATTCTAATGAACTTCTCTCTGGTCCCCAAGCACCAGGTTGCCTTGGGGATCTTAGTGAAGCCCCATTCCCTGAATTCTCATTTCCAGGTATAAGTTTCACATTGAATGAATGTTTAGAAGAAATAAATTTGGGGGAAGATGGCTCTAGTCAGGAATGAAAAAGGGGTTAGCCATGTAAAGGCAGCAGTAGAGAGTAGACTATGCTGGTCTTGTTCCAGGGTCTCAGGAGCTTAGGAGGGCCTTTCTTTCATAGTGAAGGTTGTCCAAGGAAGAAGAGGCACTGATTGCTTCTGAGTCTGCCATTTTTAAGTAGAAAGACATCCTGGTAGAATAAATGGAGATTTTTTTGAATCCAGGAATAATGCCTCCTTCAGAAAACCTGACTGTATCATTAGGACAATGGTATTTAAACTCTCCATGACTCAGGTCATTCTCTGAGATGATAATTTGCTGAGAAAATGTGTATCTGCTTTTTGAGACTTAGAAGTCCCTTCTCTCTGCGCGTGAAGGCGCTGGTCCAGTATCCTTTCTTGTTTAGCTAAAAGTTATTTGGAAGAAATTTATATGGATAATGAAATAGAGTGCCTCAAGGATGTACGGACCAAGAGCTAAGCCCAAATGGGCGGCTAGCTTTCCGATTTCAAAGGCAAAATTGTGACCTCCTCCCATCAGGCATCTTGCTTGCTCACTCTGGAATATCGAGGTCTAGGGAAATGGCGACTGTTGGCCGACTGTTGGCCACCACGCAGGCCTTGGAGCCCCATTTCCTCCCCGGTGCTTGAGAACCGTTTCCCTGTAAAGTGGGTTGTCATAGCCCCTTAACTTGAACAAGTGTGACTGATGGATGTGGTCCATTTAAATGCACGACCGAAAGCTGAACTAGATAACGAACTTATTATTACTCTCCCAGGATTATAGGTTAGTCCCCAAGGAGTGCAGCAAGCCAGAGAAAATCCATATCTACTGGCTAAACAATAGCCAGAAGGCTGACTGGAGGTATTGATTTACTTTCTAGGCCATTTAGGCCTTAATGGTGGAGAAAAGCTGGAGTGATGTTTACTTTTCTGCCAGGATCGACCAAACAACCAGTCCATTTTTTACAGGTTTTTGATTGATTTCGCTTAGAGGAATTAGAGGTGATTTATTTTTAAGCTGAAAGCAGCTCGTAAATATCGTCCACAGCCCAGGTTCCCTGAGAGGAAATGTTAAGTGGAGATGCTTACAGAGGAAGGCTGTGCTGGGGGGCCATGGGGAGCAGCAGGCAGGTGTCAGGCCCCTCCTAGAAGGAGCATGGGATTGTCATCCCATCCTCCACAGAAAGCTCCTGGAAAACGCCCGGCCTCCCTGGGACCCAGCCCAGTGCGCCCCACTGACCCTCGACAGGCCCTGGAGGAGAGGACATAATGGCTCTCAGTGCTGGTGCGGAGGGACTTCAGGGTTTGATGGGTGAAAACAGTCATTGATCGCCTAAGTGCGCTCCTTAGCCCCTCACACACAGAGTGGGAGAGCTGACAGAAAGATGAGGCAGATTCTAAATAAATACAGAACACCCCCAAGGTCCTTGGCCTACGGTTCCATCTGTATTGGACCCATTTAAAAAAAAAATCTCACTTGGCCATTGAATGTCATCTTGGGATATGGAAGAGAAGACAATGTGTGGATGTGGATAGTAATAATAATAATAATAGTAATAATAGTAATAATAAAAGATCATTTGAAAGGACAGTTATTAAGCACTTCCTAGGAACAAAGCCATTGCAGAAAAAGATAGATAAGGCCTCTGAGAGTGCACTTCCTAATGGCAGGAGCCAATCTACAGAGGTGGGTCTGCTGCAGGCCACATAGAAGGCCCTAGTAGTCTGGTCAGGTGTTGGATCCCTAAAGATGCCCTGATTGGCCAACGATAATTCTTAATAGTTTGCTGGGATTGCTGCAGGACAAATGGTGAGGGATTTCTCTGATCCCCTCACTTAACTCTGACTTCTGCTTTCAGTGATGACTTAGACTGGGTCTTCTCTCCCTGGCTGGCCTCTCCTGCTAGAATAGCAGGTGCCAGGAAGTGACCGGAGACTGTTCAGAGAAAGATGCTTATTTTTCAAATCTCGGTCATGATAGTTGTAGATTACCCAGAATTGTTTCATGGCTGTCGTGAGATTGGGTGGAAATAGGAGATTGGCTCTTATTTTCTGGCTTAATACGTCCCTTCTTCCTGCTCCTTCACAATAGTTCAGCCTGTGGAAAGAAGAAGGTCAGGATGAGCAAGGAAGAATTAATGTCATATGGTCCCTCCATAGGGGAGAACGATCTTTGAGAAAGGAGTCAGCTGTGAGCCAAGAGGCCAAGGGCAGCCCTGCTCCCCCAGCAACCCAGGCTATGTGTGAAGGTGTGAGAGGCCCCTTTCCTTTTGTTTTAGAAATTTAAAAAGAAAGCCTTGCAGAGAATAAGGATGAGCTGCCCAGGAAGATAAAGTCTCTTTTTTCCTCCTGAAAGTGAAATGTGGGAAGGAAAGGAAACAACAGCTGGTAGAATCGATTAGCAAAAGCTAGAGCGAAGTAATGAGGAGAATTGCAATATGGCGTCACAGTGGGAGAAGTCTAGTGAGGGAAGCAGGGGGTGAGGCAGACATGGGGATGAAGGCACCCAGCTCTTGGCTTGGAGGGCTGGGAAGCTCCCAGAAGCCCCAGGGGACATTTCTGCCAGCTTGAGCTATATCAGGTCTAGAGATTAATGGGAGCTTTTGGAGTACCTGAGAAAGGGCTTCCTTAGAAGAATCCAGATGGGGAAGAGGTGGCCTTGGGAAAGGGCAGTCGGCAAGCCCTTAGGGAAGTGCTCACTGGTTGTTCCACACAGAAGGGAGATTCTGGGAACCTCCTTCTGTGGCTGCTAAGCACGGGAGGAATTGGACGGTGTGCTCTTTGTGGCCAGTCTGAAGACTATTGTTCGAGTTAGCAATGTATAGTAGATAACAGGGGAGACTAGACCTAGAATTGCACAGAAAACTCCTTAAGCAGGAATAGCTTCTGCCAGTGCATAACTGTAACTTGGAGATTTATGGATTTGCTCAGAGCAATGGGAGGCATCACACCGCTTGGGTGGAAGAGCCAGTCCTGATTGTGGGTCTGCCAGACCTCAATGCCAGCAGTCCATCCACTCTGCCTTTCAGGGATAGAACTCGTATAAAATGCCTGCTCCATTTCTTCAGAGACCAAGGGAGTAAGGAGGTTATCAGCACTGGACACACGCAGCACGGGGAGAGTCAGGGAGAGCACTGACAGCTAGGATCTCATGTAAGAGGGAGGCTCTGAGCCCAGCCATGTTACCCATGGCTCCATGGGTGAGAAAGGAGTGAGAACTCCCAGTCAGGTCCTGTTCAAAGCACACACAGGTTGCTTAACTTCAGAGGCAAAGGAAGATCATAGGAAGTCACTTAGAAATATGAGCTGAGACAAGTTTGTGAAGGGCTTTAAATGGAAAATAATTTGTTCCAGAGGTGATAGGGAGCCACTGAAGTTTCTTGAATGAGGAATTTAAGTAGGAAAAAGATGAGCAAATATAAGAAGTTATAGAACTAACTTGTAGAAGTTAAATCAACAAGACTTGGCAAATGGTTGGATGTGGGGGATGAGGGAGAGAGACTTTGGATTCCCCTGGTGCCTGTGTGTTCCATAGGAACACAAGAAAGAGAACATGCTGTACTCTAAATATGCTAAGTTTGGGATTCCTTTGGGCCACCAGAATGTTTAACATCCCAGAATCCAAGAGACTCATGGGGACTAAAGCGAATGCACAGAGGTGCTCACTGAACCATTGGAGTGTCTAAGGATGATGAGAATAAGAGTGAAAGATAGAAGGCACTTCTCCCTCCCAATGTCCAGAACCTCCCCTTCTAGGAGCAAGCAGTCTACCCCAAGAGAGGACAAGAAGCCTTGGCCTGCCTCTTTCTGGCTTCTTTGCTTCTCTAGAAAGACTCAGGAGGTCATATCTGCTTGGGGTCTTTGGATTTTTTTTTGGCAGTCTTATCACTGATTCATAGTGAGCTGACAGCCAAAGAAAACCTTTGACCTTTTCCATGTAAACTGGTAATCAACTCTCCTTTATTTCTGTCACTAATCTTTAGAATAGAAAATTCGCTATTATGGAATATTATTGCTCTGTAAGAAATGACCAGCAGGAGGAATACAGAGAGGTCTGGAGAGACTGACATCAACTGATGCTGAGTGAAATGAGCAGAACCAGGAGACCATTATACACTTCAACAATGATACTGTACGAGGATGTATGCTGATGGAAGTGGATATCTTCAACATAGAGAAGAGCTAATCCAATTCCAATGAATCAATGATGGACAGAATCAGCTACATCCAGAAAAGGAACACTGGGAAATGAGTGTAAACTGTTATTTGTACCTTCTGAATCCAATTCTTCCTGTGCAACAAGAAATTCGGTTCTACACACATATATTGTATCTAGAATATACTGTAATATATTTAACATATATAAGACTGCCTGCCATCTGGGGGAGGGGGTTGGGGGAGGAAGGGAAAAAATCTGAATAGAAGTGCAAGGGATAATGTTGTAAAAATTACCCATGCATATGTACTGTCAAAAAAAGTTATAATTATAAAATAAAATAAAAATTAAATTAAAAAAAAGAATAGAAAATTCGCTTTTCCGTTACAACCCTTTACAAATGTAGGAATGAATTTGGGTTAAATGTATAATGGCCCTCTCTCTCCCTCTCTCTGAAAGCCTTTTCAGGACGTAACCCAAGATCACTTTTTTTTTCTTTGTTTTTTTTTTTTTTTTTTTTTTTTCAGGTCAATGTCTACTTATGTCAGGGTTAGCTAATTAAACACTGTGCCATACACAGAATCAATTCCAAAGAAAGCCAATAACCACTAATAGCTTGTTAGTACACAGCTTATGGCTGCCCACCATCGCCATGGTTTCAGGTCTACTTACTAGTTCTCCAAACAAACCCTCCCCCAGAAGCCTCACAACCAATCCAGAGAGAGGAATTATTGCATTAGAAGCAAAGATTCAAAGATACACAGTCATCCATCATTCCCCTGGAAAGCAATAAAGCCTCCTCCGATCCCCTCCTTCCTCCTCTCCCCCCAAATCATGAGTGTTCACAGGAACAGAAAAGATCTAGAATGGGGTAAACACATCATCTCATCGTTTCTTTACTGAACTTCATGATGGATCATCATCTAATTGGAGTGCTAAAGAGCTGATGCTCCAAGTAGAAAACTGGTTCAACAAATTCAATCTTCTCTTTGCTTTAAGCTTGTAAGGGCTAAGGAAAAGTCTTCCAGGCATTAACCTAAGAGTCAGTTGGAAGGCAAATATTCTGAATTCAGCCAAAGCAAAAAAGAAAATAAAGTTTGAGATCCCAACAGCAGATGTGGGAAGTGTCTGAAATGATCTCGTGATCGTAGTGCCATGGGAAGCTCTGAAAATTATGGGAATGATAAGGTTTTTCAAGGGTGAATGCTGAAAACTATCTTTACAAGAAAGAAAGAAAGAAAGAAAGAAAGAAAGAAAGAAAGAAAGAAAGAAAGAAAGAAAGAAAGAAAGAAAGAAAGAAAGAAAGAAAGAAAGAAAGAAAGAAAGAAAGAAAGAAAGAAAGAAAGAAAGAAAGAAAGAAAGAAAGAAAGAAAATTCTTATGAAAAGAAGGGGCAAGTCGCTTGAATATGCCCAGACAACTGAGCCCGCATCCACCCACTTCCTCGTCATCCCCACCCTTCCCCACCACATTGGGTCTCATTGTAACTTGCATCTCCTTCATTTTTTCCTTTTTTGTTTCCTACAAAAAAAAAGGATTTTAAAAAGAAAAAATAAAATAAAAGCACATATTGTTCCTCTTTCACCAGGATGTACAAACACTTAGGATCATTAAGAACTTCTTTGTATAAATGCAAGCATTTCTCAGAAGTTATAATGATCAATAAGGATATTACAAAAGTACTTTCACCTACATTTTTCCAGAGGAAGAGGACCATACATATAGAATATTACATCTAATGCCATAATTGTTTGAAACATTGATGAGTTTTGTTGAATCTCCCCTTCTTATTATTCGTTATAATGTAAAAACAAAGGTTATCAATAAAAAGTATACACACACATACGGAGGCATTTTTGTTGTTAGTCTGCTTTTAGATAACTTTAGACCATGTTTCTAAAGTGTCTTCTATGTTCCCATGCAGGGTGTATGATCAAATGGGTAGAAAGCCAGCCTCAACATCAGTAAGAGCTGGTTTCTAGACTGCCATACGCTATCTGTGTAACTTTGGCCTGTCACTTAAGCCACTTAGGGCCCCCAAATTGGGAAGCAGATGCTGCCTCTCCTTGACAGAGGGAAATGATCCTCCTGATGATTTCTGTATCTGCAGAATTCACACCTTGAGCTCTCTTCTCCTCTCATGTAGGTCATGGCAACAGTCTCCTAATTGCTCTCATTGCTTGAGTTCTGCTCCTGCTGTGGTCCATTCCATTCTCTGCTCCAATCGGACCACATGATGCCCTCACACAGACACCTCCAGGGCTTTCTGTCATCATTGGGGCAAAGCAAACATGCCTCTGTTTAGCTTTTGATGCTCTGCAGAGCCTGGATCCACCTCATCTTTCTAGTATCATTGGATGCTATTCCTTCTCCTATCCTGATCCAACCTCAATACGCTGTGTCCATTCCTTAATCATAAAAGCCTACCTCTAGTCTCCATGCTTTTGCCCTGACTCATACCCTAGGCCCAGAAAATACTCCCTCCCTCCCTTCTTCCCTTCTTCCCTCCTTCCCTTTCTTCCCTCCCTCCTTCCCTTTCTTCTCTCCCTCCCTCCCTCCCTCCCTCCCTCCCTCCCTCCCTCCCTCCCTTCCTTCCTTCCTTCCTTCCTTCCTTCCTTCCTTCCTTCCTTCCTTCCTTCCTTCCTTCCTTCCTTCCTTCCTTCCTTCCTTCCTTCCTTCCTTCCTTCCTTCCTTCTTTTCTTCCTCCCTTTCTTCTTGTCTTTCTTCCTTCCTTCTTTTCTTCCTCCCTCCCTTTCTTCTTTTCTTTCTTCCTTCCTTGCCTTCTTGCTTCCATGTTCACACAGTCTCTCTCTCTCTGGAATAATTCTTCTGCATGGAGCTGTTTCTGGTGGCCAGCATCCTGTACCCACCATCCCAAGTATGAAGTTAAAGTTCACTCCTTCACGTATGTTGATTCATGTTATATTTCTAGTATCCATCATTTCCTCTCTCCTATAAGAACATAAGATTGTTTAATGGAGACGTTTCTTCATTCTTTGTGGCCTAGCAGTCATGCTGGCCCAGAGTGATGTTTAGAAATATTTCTTTGAGGGAAACCTTCCCTTCCCAGTGAAATGGCTTCCACCATGTCCAAGACAGAACCTGCCCCCAAGAGCAATCTGGGTCTTCATGAGACGTTCCTGAGGGTGGGCATGTTGGCAGGGGGAACCTCCTGGAGGAATGGGCACAGAGAACCTCCGGGAGGATGGGGACCTGACCAGTAGCTGCAGATCCCAGGTCCACAATTCTTCATCTCTCTTCTTCCTTCCCTAAAGCTCACTGTGAAGAAAGCCTTACTTTGTGGCTACATTTTCCACATTCCCTTTACGTTTTTAATACTTTTAACCATAGGTTTTTGCTATTCTGAGTTATTTATTGCAGAGGCAGTTAGGAAGAGGCACTCAAAAGGGGAACATTTCTGGAAGAGTGAGGAAAATATAGTGTACAAGTCACTGAGTATTTACTCAGTTCTTCCTATGTTCCTGGCGCTGTACTAAGGGCTGAGTACACAAATACAAAAGGAGAGAGGGTAATCAGTCTCTCGAGGTGTTCAAAGCCCATTTGGGTCTGATTGTTGAATGGTTGCTTTGGGTGGACCAAAGTATTTGTGTTCTTGCTTTGGATCTAATTTTCCCCCACATACACAAATGCATTCTCCTTTCCAAAGTTTGGATCATCGATTTAAATCTAGGAAAGGTCTTCCTCACTGAATCATCAAATGAAAGTTTACCAGAGGTTCTGTGACTCCCCAAATGGCACAACCACTAAATGAGTCACAAACAGGCCTCCCATCCAGGGGCTTGGCTCCTGCCCTGCCTTCCCACACAGCCTCTACTGCTGGTTTAAGGATTTCTTCAAGACTTAAAATCAAGCCAAAACACGTAGGCCTTAAAAAAGAAAAAAAATGTGCTTTAAATCACAAGACAAATTCAAAAGCTTAACAGGAGGACTATCTCTGCCATTGTTCATATTTCATTTTAAATTAAATCACAGGAATAAAACAATTCTCTCTCTCTCTGGCTTAAGAGCTTAGCCCATTAGAACTGGAATGACGTTGAGTGATTGCAGAATTAATGAAGCCATTGTTACTGCTCTCTAGGAATTTAGGGATAGATTCATAACACACACTTTTGGTGCCAGAACTTCCTACAACTGAGACACAGGTTGAGCAAGGAACAAAGACTCTAGGTTAACTCACCCTTCCTATAAGGGATCTGGCAGCTCTGAGTACAAGATCCCAGCAGCTTTCAATGGGGTGCCAGACCAAGTTTTCTGATGTAATTTCAAATTGCAGAGACCCCACCCAGAACTGTCCCATTAGGTGCCACCCATTGATGAGACTGGTCAAGGCCCAAGCTATTCTTATTTATTGGACCTGGGAAAGAATTCCAAGGGAGTGAGCACTTGGTCCGGAGCTTAACCCTTAAAGAGTTATGGAACCTCATTGCTCCATCACCAGGTCTATTTATCAGGATTTCCTGGGAACTTCCAACTGTTGAAGATCACATGAAAGGCCATGAAAGGACTGAGATGTTTTACCTCCAAAGAAGAGAAGGCTATAAGATGGGCAGGAGAGCTGATGGTAAACACAGGTGATCCTTACTCATCATGGCCTGAGAACAAGAAACAGTGAGAGGAAGGTTCATAGAGGCAAATTCCAGGTCAAGTTAGGCAAGTTCAGCTTTCTGATGAGAGCTGTCCCACAGTGGGATGGGCAGCCAGTAGAGACATGTTTAAAGAAGGGGAGCTCTCTGGGATGCTAGAAGGAGATCCTTACTCAGCTGGGAGCTAGCCCCTGAGGTCCCTCAGTTGAGAATCTGTGCTTTAAATGAAAAAAAAATATATATGTAGAGAACTTTGCCCAGTAGAACTCTCATGCCTCTTTTTGGTAAGTCGTGACCTCTCTAGGGATAGTCACGGTGAGGTAGGGCTCACATGATCACATCCTTTATAATGTGCTGGGGCAGAGTGGGACAGGGGAAGGAGAGAAAAGAGTTTTTGTTTCTTTGTTGTGCTTTCCCTTTCCCTATGATTTCATTTGGAATGAATTAATAGCTTTGTCAGATTTTGGGGTTTGCTGACATTCTGATCCCAGCAAGATAAGATAAGGCAGACAGATGGATAGATGGATGGACAGAGATCTGCATACAAACATATAGATAGTTATAGACAGATATATATATATATATGTATGTATGTATGTATGATATCTCATGTTTCCATTGTATTTAAGGACAAAGAAGGGAAAACAGTTATAAAATACAGTAAGACTTGTTTCGATATAGGGGATATCTAAAATATCTAGTAATACCTTAGAGATATTCTAGAAATGAAATAATAGAGATAATCTAGAAATTAAATATAAATATAAAGAGGATCAACTTTGACAATTATTCCTTTGCTGAAAAACTATATCTCACACATAAAAAGATTTCCCAGTAAGGAGTGGTGGGACAATGTTTGTGGGATAGCTTTTAAGTATTCTTAATCCACAATCTCTTGTCTCTGTTTCCTTCTACTGACCTCCCAATTTGTGCTCACTCCCAGGGCTTCTAGGTGGTCTCAATAGTGTCCTAGTCTCCCAGCTCCATTACTTTCTGGACAGGGAATGTGAACTCTTTGAGATCAGGGACTGACTCGGCTTTTGACACAGTGACTGGCTCATTATAAGTACTTACAAAGTATAGCATCTACATTATAGATTGTAATAAGGAACAGATGTGATAATTAATATAGAAGGTTTTGTAAACCACAAAGTGATATGTAAATATTAGTTGTAATTATTTCCCAACGCCCTTAACTGGCCTCCCTACTTCTTAAGAATTTTTTAAAACACCTCCTATCCCCAATTTGTCATCATATTTCTAGACATATATTCATTCTCTTTCAAGTCTATAAGCATTAAGTAAGTAGCACTTGTGTATCAGACACTTTTCAAAGTTTTAGGGAGACACATAGATGGGAGAAAAATATTGTTGTTAAGAAATTTGTAATCCAAAGGAGAGAAAACATCAAATAATTGTGTAGAAACAAGTTGGATAGATGGGTAACTGAATGGTTGGATGGATGGATGGATGGAAAGGTGGATGGATAGATGAATGGATGAAAGAGTAATAGATAGATGACCAATAGAGGATATATTGGAAGTAGATGAAGAAGGAAAACACTAAGATTAAGGAAGACTGGGATGTACTTAACTACTAAGATAAAGGGAGACTTCAAAGGTGAGATTTTTCACTAAGATTTAATGGGTGATTAATGGGGGAGAAAAAAATTACATTAACTTTTGACAAAGGAATATGCACTTCAGAGATAGGTAAATTACATATATTCACCCAACACTTCAAGAAAATTATCCTCTCTATGCTACCTCAATCTCTGTGAGATAGGGGAATTGGACTCACAATTCACTCAAATGTTTACTTTTCATTGGTCCCAATGAGTTAAAGTCCAATGCTCCACTGAACTAACCTCAGGGACTCTGCCTTTAGAGGCTCTCTCTGAGGGACTGGCTGCAATATTCACCTAAAATCCTGTGATCTTTGATGCTCATGGCTCAACCTCCTGACTCTACTTCCCTGCTCCTCAAATTGGATAATTGACTATTGATAGAGAGACAGAGTGGGGGAAGGGAGAGAGAGACAGAGACAGAGGCAGAGAGAGACAGACAGACAGAGACAGAGAGATACAGAAAGAGATTATTAACAAAACAATCTTGGGGGGGGAAAGTTGACAACAGTCTCCTCTACAATTAATATGAAGATAAGATATGGATTCACATGAAAGGTGAGCATTAATCCCACCCTAAGTTATTTTTAATACAACATTTTTCTTCAAAAAATTTAATGGGCTTCATCTGACAGCAATGTATTATTCCACTGGGATAGTTTATTTTATAAGAGAAAAGTCAGAGAATTGACGGAGTCAGTCTCCTAATTTATGAAGCAGTTATACAAAACCTAGTGACTAGCTGTACTACTAGCCTCCTCTGGATGGGCAGAAGAAAAAAGCAACTATTAATACCAGAAATTGAGCCCCAAGAGGAATTATCTATGCACACACTTAAACCCACAGGGCACATTTGGACCTGTGATTTCCTCAATGTTAAAAAAAAAAAAAAAAAAAAAATCCTCATTGTGGAAATCCCTTCTTTTAATCAGTATTATCAACAAGAAGTTATTAAGCACTCATTCTACCATTTTTGGTTCTGAGGATAAAAAGACAACAAAAGCAAGAACAGAAAATGTTTATTAAACTCTGCTAGATACCACAGCAAACAATGGACAAATATGAAAAAGTTCCTGCTTTTCAAGGAGATTACATTCTAAAAAAATATAATTTATGTAATAATGCACAAAAGAGATACGGGGCACCATTGTGAAGAAGGGATTAGCAGATGGGGGTATGCTCCCGTAGAAGGACATGGTGCTTGAGCTGTACCCGAGAGGAAAGGTGAAGGGAGAATGTGCTCTTGGCTTGAGTCCTATCAATGCAAGGTCAAAAGAAGATGAAGTGACCAGTATGAGGAGCGGGAAGGAGGCAAGCTTAACTGGACTATGCTATTTGTGTACATGTAATAAGACTTGAAAAGCTGATAAGACCCAGAATTCAAAGAGCTTTCTTGAAGTGTTAAGCAGAAGAATGTATTTGTTCTTCTAGAGGTCACTGGGATTCATTACTGATGGAATGGTCATGGCCATTCCTACTCTTGGGGGATGTCATTGTCAACTGAATAAAGGACACAATTAACAATTCATTTTTTAAAAATTTTGTAGTCTTGGGAGCAGAACTAAGATTCAGAGAAAGCTCTCGGCCTAACTTCCCCAACATTCCCCTTCAAATAGCTTTGATATAATGCCTCAAATTGAATTCTGGACTGGCAAAACCAACAAAAGGTCAGAATGAAACATTTTTCTCCATTCCAAGATAACATTGGAGATTGGAATGAGAGATCTGTGGCATGGGGGTGGAGGCTAGCGTGGATCCCACATAAATGAAACTTCAGTGATGGGACTAGATGATAGTAACAGAAGCAACAGCCATAGCAACAGCAGCTTTGAGAATATTCAAGGCAGAGACAATAAGGGGACTTGGTAACATGTCAGAAAAATTTTGAAGGAGACCTGTTAGCACTGGAAGCAAAACCAGACATTCTTCAGCAACTCCGCTTTTGGGCCATAGTTCAAAGGGCAAAATGAATACTTTCATAAAAAAATAAAAGGATTGAGGGAAAGTATTACTTTTCATCATAAAGTAGAAGGGCCCTGGGAAACAATATCAATTGCAATTTTAAGGGATCAAGGTCCCTTCTTGGGTAAGGACCAGAGTGTAAAACTGGAGAGAAGTGAACATATATCTTCCCAGATAACACTACCTTAGAAGCATTCAAAATCCGTAAAACTAACTGAAAAACAGCAGTGTGTAAAAGTATGAATCTATCTCATAGTGGAAATAGAGCCCAACTTTAACATAAAATTCAATATTTTTAAAAAGGTGAAAAAATTGAACAAGCAAAAAAACAAAGAATCTGACTCTAAATTCCATATGATGACAGGAAAGGTCAATATACAAAAAATAAATTTTTAAAAAATGAATTCAAAAGAACTATACCTTATCTATCTCTTTAACATGCTTAAAAGTTACTTGTATACTTCCTATATAAGAATGTTATCATTATTGGAACAGTTAGAAGAATTTACAGAAAAGAGGGCATGGGAGCAAGTCAATTATGGTTGGATAATATAAAAATGGATTATTGAGAAAGAGGGATATCCTACGAGAAATAACAAAAGGTCCAAGAGAGAAAAAATGGGGTAATTTTTTTCACATAAAAGAGGTATATGAGAAAAAGTTTTTACAGTGGAGAGGGAAGCAAAGGTGGTGTATGAAGTTGGAATCCTTTAAACTACATCTATTTAAATTGACTTCAAGGAAAGAGATAGATAAATACATAAATATGCATGTATATTTGTATGTATGCATGCATAATTTTATGTACGTATAAAACAGAACAATATTATATCATATTATATTATATATATTTATAAATATATATTATATTACCCAAGAGGGAAATAGGAGGGGAAGGAGAAAAGAGGAAGAAGGGAAATGTTGAAAGAGAGGGTAGATAAATGGAGGCAATAGAAGCTAGAAGGAGGCAGAAGAAAATAGATAGAGGGAAATGCACAGTTAGTTATCATAACTGTGAATGTGATTTGGATGGAATAATGCATAAACAAAGACAGATAGAAGAATGAATTAGAAACTAGAATCCAATGACAATATGTCATTTACAAGACGCATACCTAAAACAGACACACAGAGAAAGTTAAAATAAGGGGCTGGAGCAGAATCTATTATGTTGTAACTAAAGTTTAAAAAAAGGCAAGGGTAACAACTATGATCTCAGACAAAGCAAAACAAGATCTAATTAAGAGATAATCAGGGAAATTATGTCTTGCTAAAAGGCACCATAGATAATGAAATAAAATCAATACTAAACATATATACACCAAATGGCATAGCATCCAAATTGTAGAAGGAAAAGTTAAATGAATTATAGGGTGATATATGCAGTAAAACTATATTATTGAAGAATCTCAACTTTCTTCTATCAGAACTAGATAAATCTAATAAATAACATTTTTAAATAAGTTAAGGAAATGATTAAAACATTAGAAAATTAGATATGATGCATCTCTGGAGAAAACTGAATGACAGATAAACCTTTTTTTTCTAAATTATACATGTCACCTTCATAAAAATTGATCATTGATTATTTCTATAATTTGTTATTTGACATACCCATTCTTTAATATTAGATCATTTTGATTCCAATGAATTTTAATCTATGCTAAATATTTGCCAAATACAGAAAAGCAAAATTCATAAAAACATTTTTTCAAACCATAATGACCTTTTCAGAATTTTCACAATGCAATAAAATTACTTTTAATAAAAAACTATGGAAGTATAGATTAAAAGCTAATTGGAAACTAAATTATCTATTATTAAAGAATTAGAGGCAAAGAGAGTAAAGGAGAGGAGAAAAAAGACAAAAGCTAAAGATTTTATTAAGAAAATCATAAGAGTCCATGATTAGGAAGATGAGAATCTCTTGTCTTTTATCCTGGGTGGTATATGTATGGAGGATTATGTTCAATTTTGGATAACATATTGTTGCCAGGTTACTTCTAAGCCATAGAATATTGAGAAGAGTATGGTCATGTTCTGGAAGAGCTTGGAATTGTGCTAAAAGGCTTACTTAAGAAATATGGAAAAGAAGACAAGGCTGATGTGATGGTGCCTTCCAGTTTTTGAAGGGCACTCAAGTGGCAGATACAACTTTGTTCTATGGGACCCCAAAATTGGAGCCAGAAATCTTTCTCTTTGTTTTCAATGAGGATGGGAGGAAATTGCAAAGAAATCAGTTTAGCTCTGAGTTAGGACAGATTCTCCATGAATAGAGCTGCACTAAAGGAATGAAGGGCACCCAGATGTGCTTGTCATCCATATTGTAAAGCACAGCATTGAGGAAACAATATCCTTATTTTTTAAGATCTTAAAAGATCTCTAGAAGCCAGAATCCAACCAGAATCCAATCTTCCCTTCACCTTTATCCGTGAAGAAATATCAGCCTCAAAAGGCTGATTGATTTGCTTGGGATTGCAGATATGTTAAATGGCATGCTCAAGCTAGGAACCTAAGGTCTCTAAGTCCCAAAGTTTTTCCTCTTCACCATGTCCTAACATCTTTTTTCCAGAGCTACCTAGTGGCTAGATTAGAGAATCTAATTCATGCTCCTGTTTCATGGCTAGAACCCCAGGAGCATGGGATAGATTCTCTGAAGAATAGTCTCACTTGGGAAGGACTGTCATATGGGGTTCCATCGTCCAAGAACACTCTTCTACTCATATTCCTCTTATGGAACTTATCTTAAGTACAAGAAGTCCTGGTAATGGGTTCAAGTACAAATATGAAGTCTTATATAGGACAAGATAATGGTGATGATAATAATACTGACATTGATTTTATTCAGTCATTTCAGGTCTATCTGTCTCTTTGAGACCCCATTTGGGATTTTTTTTGACAAATATACCAGAATGCTTTGTCATTTCTTTCTCCAGTTCATTTTACAAATAAGGAAACTGAGGCAAAGAGAGTGAAATGACTTGTCCAGAGACACGCAGCTAGTAAGTGTCTGAAGCTAACAGACACTTTGTACAAAGAGGAGTCTTTCTGACACCTGGCCCTCTAGCCACTGTACCATTTAGCTGTTCAATAATAATATCCAACATTTGTGAGGCATTTTAAGATTTACAAAGCACTTTATATCATCTTGGTTCATGCTCATAACTCTATGAAGGAGATTCTGTTGTTATCTCCATTTTCGTAGTGAGAAAGACCCCTTGCTTGCTAATATCTGAGGCAAGGTTTGAACTCAGTTCTCTCTGAGTTCATTTCCTACAGTCCTCTCCACTGCGACCTCCGATGTCCCTCTTGGGTGTGACATTCTATAATTACATCCTCCCCTCCTCTGTGATGCATTACAACCCAGCCCATGAGATGGCATTAGGACCATTAAATGTATTCCTTTGTGTGGCATATTTGCAGATGGTGACCTTCTGTGCGATAATCTTGGTACATTTCCCGCGGATTCCATGTTATTTTGAGGTCTGCTCCTTCACAACTTTTGGTTCCTGAGATTTATGCTCCTCTGCAGTCTGGGCCGATCCTTCATTAGCACCTTGATTTACCATGGGTGCAGATGGTTATTGGAAATAAAAAGTCAGCCATTTCCTCTGATTAAATCTCTCATGGGCGTGCATCTCTTCCCTCGCTATTTCCTCACCATTGCCGATGATTCATTCGAAAGCAGAACAGTGATTATCATAGGATTGTTAAGGCTGAAGTGGAAAGGAAAGTGGGATATTAGGAGAAGTCATAGTAGCTTATTAATATAGATTATGTGCTACAATGAAATGATTTTACTAAGATGATAGATTTATGCATGATGAGGAAAGACAGAAAATTATTTGAGTGTGTCGACAAAGCGTAGCCCAAAGAATCGGAATCTTTTTGTATGGGTCCTGCTCCGTCTCAACAAGGGGCTCCTCTGCCTTGTCACCTGGGAGTGAGCACCATAGTGGAAAAGCTGCTCCTGGCCCTGCCCTGCTACAATTGTTGATAGATCCTCCTTCTGAGTTCTTTTAGACCTACATTTATGAAATAGCTGCTCTGTGGCAGGAAGAAAATTCTGTGAAATGCAAAGACAAAGACAAAACTATCTCTATCTTCCTGAAACTTACATTCACTTGGGAGAAATCATGTATGTCAGAGAGTGTAAGAGCTCTGGACATGGGCAAAGTTCAGATCCCACCCTAAGCACTCATGGATATAAAGTACAGAAATATTAATAACACATGCTAGACCTGTTAGGAGCATCAAACAAGGTGATATATGTTCCATTCCTTTCCAAAAATCAAAGGGCCATGTATAAAGGAATATTAACACTATTATTATTTATTATTTCCATTTTATAAGTGAGGAAACTGAGTCATTGAAAGGTTAAGTGATTTACCTGTGATGACAGATAAAAGCATCTGAGGAAGATTTTTGACTTCAGGTCTCTGATTATTTTAAATCCTAAAGATTCAAGTGGTCATAGAAGAATTTGCTTCCGGAAAATTTGGAAAAATGAATACAAGGGATAATGTTATGAAAAAAATTACTCATGCATATATACTGTCAAAAAATTTATAATTATAAAATTAATTTTAAAAAATAATTTGCTTCCTTCCTACCCTGCATTATTATTAATACCATCTATGAATAGACACAGGAAGGGCAGTTGATGATTTCATTTATTTTATTATCATTATTATTGTTATTATTAGTAAGTGACTTTTTTAGAGTCATAGAGCTAGTAAGTATCAAATGTCTAAAGTCAGATGTGAACTCAGGTCTCCTTGACTCCAGAGGGGGTGCTCTATCCACTGTGACACTTAGCTGTTCCTGATGATTACATTTTGAAAGAAAAATTCATTCATAATTTATAATTTATAAATGCAATTCTTTCCATTTCTATTTAGTATCTATTTAATTAGGTAAACTACCTAATGATCTAGATTTCCAATTGTTCTTTAGCAAAAATCATTCACTTATGACACTGTTTTCTGAAAAGTGGATTTGTTAGCATTCATCTCCCCCAACTCTGAAGAATCCATAGGGAGGGTCAACCAAATAGCAATACAAACATTCATGGGAGGTGTGAGTGAGGTCCAGCATATTGTCAACTGAGAATGGGGTAGAAAAGGGGTTGAAATAAAACTGTCTTTGGAAAGATGTGTTCAGAACAAGGAGCAGGTTGATTACTTGGGGAAAGTGTGGAAAATTATGAATAGTCCCCATCACACTCCGTTCATGTTGACATGATGTCAAAGGAGCTAGAGAAAAGCACCAATCTATCTAGTAGATCCCCTAGGAAACGTTTACAGGAGATGAGAACCAAGAGCTTTAAGGGCAATGGGAAATGGCAAACAATAAGAAATCTTTATGTTTTAAAACTCTCAGAATTGTCCAATAAACTAAAATCTTATAAGAGCTTAAAATCATTTTCCCATGTATTTTCAAGGAAAAAAAATCCAACCTGTGTTTCACTAATGGAAATAACAAATCACTTAGTTAAGAACTTTGCACTTTCATTTGGCAATTCTCTCCTCTCCTCTCCTCTCCTTTCTTCTCCTCTTCTCTCTTCTTTGCTCTCCTCTTCTCTTCTCTTTCTTTCTCTCTCATCCCCGCCCCCCGCATCTCTGTCTCT
This sequence comes from Sminthopsis crassicaudata, assembly GCF_048593235.1. Classification (NCBI taxonomy): domain Eukaryota; kingdom Metazoa; phylum Chordata; class Mammalia; order Dasyuromorphia; family Dasyuridae; genus Sminthopsis; species Sminthopsis crassicaudata. The sequence continues at coordinate 5,353,087 of NC_133621.1, read as the reverse complement.
CCCTGCATCTCTGTGTATCTTTCTTTTTCAGTTATTATCAAATAAATTAAATTAACTTATATTTTAGGTGTTTTCCTAAGCTCTGAACTCATGTTATGTACAAAGAAACTTGGATCCAGAAAAGCTAAGCATCCCTTTCTACTCCCCCCTCCCGCCCCCAGTCTTCTTTACCTGATGGGAGGAGTCTTTTTCTTCCTTTCTGTCTACTGTAAAAGAGTGCCTAAAAGTAAGGCATTCCCCCTAAATGATCTGCTTGAAGAAGGAAGATGATGGTTCCTAGAATCACTTTCTACTTGATGCAATTCAGAAAAAATGAATAAATTCTACTAAGGACGTATTTTTTTTTTGCTAAGGATGGGCTTTCAGGACTTTTGTGATAAGGGGTTTACTTCACTGACTGCCTCAAAGGAAACATACGTCAGTTGTTTATCTGGCAAGAAGAAAGTGATGGAGAGCATCACTGTAACTCTGATGGAGAAGAATAATGCAGTGAGTCAGGGAATGGGGGATTTACATCATAGAGCTCTAAACTACCTGCAGCACCTTTCTTTAAAAACCGAGTTCCCAACTTCCCAAGAGATGAATCATCATCTTTTCAGGCTGTGAGACAATTCAGACTTTGGTTCAGGTCAAGACACCACAGGATTTGAAGGATGTGTGGGTACCCGCATCTGCATATGTCTAAGACACATTAATGTCTGCATGGAAAAGTGTGTGTGTGTAGTTCTGTGTGTGTGTGAGTGTGAGTGCGGGTGAACGTGTATGGCAGAAGAGACAGGGAAAAGAGAATGGATCTTGGAATCAAAGAAAAGCTAAGGAAATGTCCTTCTGGCTCCTATTAACTGGCTGGCCCTGGTCAAATTGTTTCTTCTTCAATGATTTTACAATTTAAGATTTTATATTGAAGAGAACATATGAGCACACACATATATCTATATAGAGATACATGTGTGTAAATACATATGTACATATACATGTATGCATATACCCATACATTACACACACACACACACACATATATATATATATATATATATGTATATTATATATATCTGTAGAGGGCACTTTCCCAAATGAAATCATAGATCTAGATCTGTCAACTATGCATCTCTTTAGCATCTAATGAAAAAAGTTATCAAGTATGTATATATAAGTACAGAAATACAAATAGATCATAAGGACATGTATGGATTATATATGGGTATATTTCTATGTAAATCCATAAACATTTGTGAAGTTCCTACAATGTGCCATTGTTCTTAGTGCAAGGAATACAAAAAAAAAAAAAAAAAGGCAAAAGGGAGATCCTGAGGAGCTCACCATCAAAGGGAAGAGATTACATTAAAAGAATTACATCCACCATAACTTGGTTCTAGACTCAGAGGCAAGGGACTACAATTAAGGAGGATAAAACAAAGAATTCCTGTAGAAAATCGGACTAGATCCTAAGGAAGTCAAGCAGTAGGCGATGAGAAAGGAAATAATTCTGGATGTGGAAATGAAAACATTTGGGAACTGGAAGATGGAGTATCTTGTAAGGAACAGTAAAGAGGCCAGGATCATTGGATCACAGAATACATGGAAGGGAATAAGGAGTAAGAAATTTAGAAAGGTAGGAAGGGGACAGATTATGAATGATTTTAAAAGTCAACAAAAGACTTTATATTTAGGCCTGAACATGAGAGGGAGCCACTGTAGTTTACTGAGTATAAATGTGGGGAGATTTGTTAGATTTGTGCTTGTGGAATATCACTTTGACAGCTGAGTAGAAAATGGGCTGGAGTGGGAGAAAATGAGGAGGCCATCATGACCCCATCATGCCAGGAGGCATTGTAAGAATTGAGACATGAGGTGATAAAGAGGGTATGGCTATATCATTATGTATTTGTTTGTTTGTTTGTTTTTAGAATCATTTTTTTAAAGGTTAAAAGAAAGAAATGACAAGATTTGTGTGATGAGAGGAAGGGAAAAGAAAGGAGATGCGGGGAAGGAAGAAGGGGAGGGGGAGAGAGAGAGGAAGAGAGTTTGTTCATGGTTGTGTGTGGGTGTGTCTGTGTGAGAAATTGTGAGAGACACACAGAGACAGAAACATAGAGACACACAAATACAGAGAGACAGAGTTAGAGTGTGTCAAGAGAGAGACTGTATGTGTATATATGTGAGAGAGAGCAGGACGGATAAGACAGAGGAGGGGAGTATTTGTTCTAGAGCTGAGTTTATTGGTTTTGTGAATCCCCCTCAGTAGAAACTCCCTTCATTAATACAGATCTGCAACTCCAATTGGTAACTTCCAATTTTAGCTAGAGCCCTGAGAGGTCATAAGACTCACCCTCAATTATATAAATAGTAATTATTAAAGCCATGACATGGGATCACTACTCCTCTGTCCATTAGCATGTGACATTTCTAAATGTTTAAGAGTGAAGGATCCAGACAGTGCCTTCTTAGCTAACACAGTCTGAGCACTTGTTCTAGCAGAACGGTACCCCATCTTTGAAAATGCACTTGAATCCCTGACTTCATCTATCATGATTGTCAGTGGTGAATTTAACTTCACTAGAGGCAGCTTGATGTAGAGGAGTTAGAGCTGGCCCCAGAGTCAGGCAGATCTCTCTTCCATTCCCAGTTCTGATACACCGTGTGACTACAGGGGCAAGTCATTCAAGCTCTTGAGCTCTCCACAACTTTCTAAGGTAAGGGATTTCAGAAAGGTGCCTCTCTACATTGATGGCAGGTGTTTCCTTTGCAAGACTTCCCTATACCAATGAAAGGCCAAAACTCCTCAGCCCTAGCTCTTTAGTTTTAATCACATAAAAGATTTGTCCAAAAGTTGTCCAAAACAATGATTAAAGAAAACTGGTAGGCTATGAGTACCTATCAGTACCTTTTCCCAGCCTTTTCACCATCAAACTTTTAAGGATATGCACTGAGATTTAAAAAAAGAGAAAACCCGACAATAGCCTTCCCTCCCTTCCACCTTCCACCTTCCTAGTTCACACTTTACCCCGTTATTTGTGATCTGTGAAGATCACCACAGCTTCACTTATTTTAAATTACTGATTCCTAATGCAACTTGCTTTTGTTCTCTAAAAATAAGTTAATACTAATGTAACTCTTTCCTTTCATCACACACTCACAGACCTCTTCCAGTATGGTAAAGTGATTTATATTTTATTTTTTTTTTGCATTTTATTTTTCATGTTTTATTTTTTTTAATTTATTTTATTTGAAAAATAGAATAAAGAAAAAAACAGAAAAGAACTACAAAACAAACTAAAACAAAACAAAAGATAACATTATTATGTATCCAGCAGAATATCAGGGAAGATTCAAAATATATAACAATAAATTACCAAATAAAGAAAGTATATGTATAAATTTATATATGTATAATATATATATGTAGAAGAAATTATGTTCATGAGTGTCCGTTTTTTCTTTATTTCTTTATAAATTGTTCTTTTGTTCTCTGCTGTATGTGCACCTTATTTGCTTTATTCTTTTCCCTTTATCATCCCCTTCCACCATCCTCAAGTTAAGAAAAAATAGTTTTACATATACAGATGCAGATACACACACACGCACACACACACACATATTTATATATATGTATATATATACATATATATGTATATATATATATAATGTATCTTTCCTATCCCTATTAATTCTTTGCTTCTCCTCCTTAACTTGCCTTTCTCTTACTTAACCTTCCCATCCAAGGATGCCTCACCCTTAGCTTCCCCATCCACCCATCCCTCCCCCCTTATTTCTTTGTAGATTTTAGAGGGTGACAAATTTGCATTTTAAAAATTCTGTTTATCTAAGAGCATCTCTTAAGAAAAGAAGGAGAAAGGGGTTAGATTCCATTTGCCACAGTTCTCAGTGGCTTTATAAAGTGCTTTCATGAGGATAAACACACACAACACACACAGACTATTGAGGTGAGACTGGTTGAAATTGATCAGAAAATGTTGATATTTAAATCAAAATGAAGGATGACATCGTCTACCAGACAAATCAGCTCATCAGTGAGTATCTGGGCTGTGTTCTAGTCATTGATTTGTATCATGAGGGACATAGATTATTCCCTGAAATCTCATCATCTGCCTTTGCTTTCCTCGGTTGGGGTCGCGATAAATTATATACAACATTCTGAGCAAAATGTAGCTCTTCTAATAGACAGATGCAGATGAGATAGCTTTTTGTATTCAGGTAGAAGCAGGCTCTCTCCAAGACCAGGAAGCTCATTTTAATACGGGCTGAAAACAGACATTTGTGTCCTATTTTTCTCTTTAGCTTTATCTCAGAATTTAATTTCAATATCTTCATGTGCACATTCACACATGTGTATAAATATGAACAAACAAATAACAAAGGGAATAGAAAGCCGGTCTTAGAGTTGGGAAACCTGGGTTTAAGTCTGGTCTCTGGCATATAGTAGTTGAATCCTGGTTTGTTTCTGAATTTCTAAGGGACCAAGACATCTATGTAGTCAATGTGACAATAAATTGCAGAAGCACACTGACCTTTGTCAGGTGAAGGTATTTCCACACTGGGAATTCCTTCTAATAGTCAGATCAGGAATCTGGATCCCCAGAAAAAAAAAATAGAGGTATTTTAAAGGAAGATGAGAAAGATGGCCAGCAGCAAAGGATTTCCAAGTTTTATCAATACCTCTTAACTTTACGAACCATTTATTCATTTCCTATCCCCCTTCAACTGAAGGTTGCAACTGAAACCTCCTTTATAATGAAGAAAAGCCAGTTGTGTAACTCCGTAAACAGATACATGACTGATGTGATCTGTCAATGTATTTGATACCTCATAGCAGTGATCCCCCATGGCACTGCAGAAAACAGAATAGGAGCTTTGACTGCTCAGCCAGCCACCTTTTTCTCTAGCTTTTCCCTCCCAGTCAAAGTGACAGCTGACATTGGTAGAAGTGATTTCTACTTTGCACAATTCTCTCATTTCTTCTTCTTACTTGGTTCTTCCTCATAGTAGCCTTGGGTACAAGGTAGGTATATCACTAATTACATATTACAGTTGGAGAAAATAAGATTTGGAAAGGCCCACCATATTTAATGCTCACTGTGTTTCTAACTCCATGATATGAGCTGAGCTGGGACTGCCTGCTTCACTCAGCCTCTCAGGACAGCATGCTTTCTTTGTGTACAAGGAGTGTTTGTTCAGACTTGGTATTGATGGAAGTAAGGTCATGGATTTCCTTTAAGTCTTAAGTTACTGATAATGAAAGGCATCCTGGGCTAAAAGGCTTTTCTATTGACAGCTTACCTCCTTCATATTAGTTTGGCCAGGTTAAAGGTATGACTATCAGGACTACCATCTTTCTTAGAAAACAAAAATCCAGCAAGGAACATAAGTTGTTCGAAGTCACCCAAATAGTCATTGTCAAAACTTGGCCTCAGATCCTGGTTTTCTGATTTGAAAGTTCAGCTACTTTTCCAAACTGGTAGGATACTCTAATCCGTGAATGATTCAGTCAAATCAAACAAATAGCCTGAAGAAGAGAAGAAAAAATGAAACTAGGAAGACCAGAAAGCTTGTGACACTGACCAGAAAAATGAGTAGTCCCATTTAAGTGAGTTGCACTTGGAGCCAGAGTTGTAGGAAAGAAGGAAGGAAGGAAGGAAGGAAGGAAGGAAGGAAGGAAGGAAGGAAGGAAGGAAGGAAGGAAGGAAGGAAGGAAGGAAGGAAGGAAGGAAGGAAGGAAGGAAGGAAGGAAGGGACATAGGAAGGTAGGGATAGAGGGGGAGATGAAAGAAGGGAGGGGGAAGAAGAAAGAAGGAAGAAGAAAGGAAAGAAGAAAAGAAGGAAAAACAAAAAGATAAGAAAAAATTTAAAAGAAAGAAAGGAGAATGAAATATGGAAAAAAAATTAGAAAGAAATTTTAAAATAAGAGAAAGAAAGCATGAATGAATTAGGAAAGAAAGAAAGAAAAAGGAAGCTTTAGATTTTAAAGAAATCATATTCCATGAAACAGGAATAGACGTGGATTTTTCCCTCCCCAGACACCTCTGAAGATTGTGTTCACCAACTTCCTTCAGAATTTTTTAAGCACTTTATTACTATGTAAGCTCATTGCAGTTAAAGAATGTTTTCTTCTTCATATTTCTCTCCCTAGAACAGAAGGTGCTTAATATAATTGCCTGTTAACTGATAGATTCTCCAGTCTTCAAAGTAGTGTTGCAAGGGATGGAAAGTGCTATTTAGGTTTCAGAGTAACCCACTACAGCTCTCAATCAAGACCCTGGAAATTGTATAAAAGTTCTGTCATCCTTCAGCCCTTTAATTCATCTTCCTGCCATCCAAGGACTTTGCACTTTGGTCCAGTTTGGCTTGTATAGAGCACTGGCCATGGGGTCATAGATATCTAGGCCTAAGTTCTGCTTTTATCCTTATGAAATGAATGACTCAGGGACAGGACCTTAACTGCCTGAGCCTCAGTTACTTCATCTGTAAACTAGGGGAAGTCAGCCTTGTAGTATACTTACTAGGATTGTAGTGACCGTGGATGAGTTAAGGAAAGCGACTCTCTCTGTAAAACAAAAGTCTTTAGACATATTAGCTGATAGTGTGATTTTAACAGGGCATTTGTGGCACCCAGCAAATAATGAATTATTTAGCATTACTGGGGAATGGGACCTTTGACATCCAGGTCTAACGCCCCACCTCTGACATCCCTTGCCTTTTTCTCTTCAGATAAGGGATCTGGCCAACAGGTGACGTCTACCCAACTCTCCCAACTGGGTAGACCCTGTCTCGTTTTGGTGAGATCTCCATTCCCCCAGGAAGCCTCGGCTTCTTGCTCTTTTTGTCTCCTTCCTTCTCTCCCACCCATGATCCCCCCAAAACCACTGCCACGAGCTGTAATCCCATCTCCTCAAAAGTTTCGTCTTTGACCTCTTTAAAGGTCAGATTTTATTATTACGATAAAAAGTGAAGAAAGCCAACCTGAGACCAGAATAAATACCACTGTCTCTCTTACTTTCAAAATAATACACATAGGTTCAATTTGCAAAGAAAATCATTGAAAATTGGGAGGAATGGATGAAAGCATTTTAATTCATGGGGCAAAATGTCCTTTTTCTTGTGTTGTAAAAAGTACAAGAAACTTTCTTGATGCCTATAAAAGCCATTAAGGTAAAAAATAATTTGTTTAAAGCATCCATCTCTCTTAAAAACCAAAATAGAATGATATGAAGCACTCTGAGGTTTCAATGGCCCATTTCTGTGTCTCCTTGGGATTTGGGCCGCACATCTTATGATCTAAGCAGGAAGATACATGCATTTTTGTTTGGCATTTTGCTATTTATGAGTTTCTACCTAGAATTTGTATTCTTTGGTATGAATACAAAATGGCTTTACTACAAATACTTCCATGATGCAAAATCACTGTGAAAAAATCCATGTGAGCAGAATTCTCTCCCTGAAAAAAAAAAAAAAAAAAGGGAAATTGTCATCAAGTCACCAAATAACAGACTTTGAGAGTTAAAAAGGACATCAGCGGTCACTACTGGAGACCTATTTATCAAAAAGGATGCCTATGACAATATAGCAGAGCAGCGGCTTTCCAACCTTGGCTTCCAGGCCCCCATTAGTCCTTTAGCATTTCATCCTCATTGGGAAATCCACTGCACTTTGGAGGTTATTTTGGGGTAAAGGGTTTTCATTTCCATTGAGCCTAAAATGACATCTTTGCAACTTCCTGGCCCGATTCTCATTTTGCCTTTGGGATCAAATTGAATATTTTAATTATTCTTTCTTTGATTGATATTGGGGAGAAGGATCGCAAGCTTGCAGACACCATATTTCTCTATTTTTTTCATCTTTTAAATCTACTATGTGATAGAATGCAGGGGTATTTTTTTACCACTTAGATAGTATTCTCCTGACTATTTGAGAATTAAATTCTGCCCCTAAATTCAGTCTTATTCTGTATACGGTAGACAGTTTGGCAAGATAGCGAATTAATGAGAATTTCACTGTGATGAGATTTGTTTTAAATCCACTTCCCTTTTTTCTGATGTATGTATGGATGCCAGTGAGCACACATATGTCACCTTTGACAAAAAAATAGTTTCTTCCCAGAAAATATTGAATCTATTTGAAACCAATAGCTCTCAAAAATACTATTCCACCAGTCCCATAGGTTCTCAAGCTTTGAATCTGTCATCCTTCTTTTCCCTCCTTCAATCCCTTTCAACAAGTCTTATTTAGTCTCACTTCAAAAATCTTCCATAACCTACTTTGTTAATCTGTTCACACACTCTCTACCACAGCTCAGGCCCTAATCATTTCTTGTGAGGACTGCCCTAATAACTTCATTGTGATTGTTCCTGCCCCAAGTTCCTCCCTTGCCCAGTCCATTCAGCATGTCAATATTAAAGTGCTATCGCTAAAACACAATGAATTTCTATGCACCTTTAAACGTCATCTCAGATTCAGAAGTTTTCAATGGCTTCTCTGAGATTCCTTCAAAGTTTTCATTCTATTCTTTAAATGCTGACAATCAACTTCTACTTGCTTCAGGAAACATACCCTAGTACAAGCCCCTTTGCTTCACTCTGTTGCATTTAAAGAGAACTCTTTCCTTTGCATGTTTCCTCATCTCTTACCTCCTTGCTTTTGCATCAATGATCCACCATGTTCAAATTGCCTCACTCCTCATTCAAACTATCCCAAGCATCCTTCAAAGCACAAGATTGTCAAAACCACCTCCAATACCTGCATGAGACCTTTCCCAAGCTGCTCCGTTGGGTTTTCTCCTAGAAATCCCTTCTTCTGTCTTTTTAAATGAGTTACTTTCAGAATATCCTAGATTTGGGGCTTAAAAGCAACTTCCATGGTCATCTAATCTAGTTCTCTTTATTTGTAGAACAGGAAATCAAGGCTCAGAGCATATTTTGTTTCCTCCCTAGAATACAAGTTTCCTAAGGTTCAGAACTATTCAATTTTGTGTTTCTTTCCTCAGAGTCTTGTGTTAACAAAGCCCTTAATTGTTGTTTTCTACCATTATTTAGTCACAATCCTATTTAGGGTTTACTGAAGTAGGTTGTCATTTAATTTTCCATCTCATTTTACAAATGAAGAAACTGAGGTAAACATAATTAAATGATTTGCTTAGGATCACACAGCTAGTGTGAGCAGAGTATATAAGCAGTGAGGTTATATTTGAACTCAGGTCTTCCTGATTCCAGGGCTGGCACTCCCCATACCCCATCACTTAGCTGCCTAGTTAATAGAGGGTATGGAATAAAGTAGAAACTGCATGAAGGCAGGGGCATTATTTTCTTTTGCATCATCCATTTTATATATTTCTTGTCATAGACAAAAACTTAACAAATAATTATTGACTAGAATTGAATGATCACCATTAGAAAAGTTTAGGAAATATGTTATTGCTATAATATGTTTTCTAAGTAACTGAAGAGACCATATATAGGCAATAGAGAGTTCCTTTGGAGATCAGTTGAACTTAAAAGCAATGGATGCTCCGATAGGCCATTGTCAATGTTGTTGAATGATAAGATGGGGAGGAAGAACATGGAGAGGAGATGAGGTGAACCTAGGGCTAGCATCTTCTTAGATCCATGAACCATCCCTCACACTCTGCCCCCCCACCAAGTCCAAGCCTAGTGCCAATCAGGAAAATTTCATCGTGGCCATCATTGACTCTCCTACTGAGTACCATTGTCTCCAGATGTCTCTCGGCAATATCTATAGATGACCAGGATAATTAACATCATGGTCATTGTTGCAAAGTCCATGAAAAGACAGCCAGAAAACCCAACTAGATTCTTCAGATACAAATGTATTCAGGAGAGAATCATCTTTGTGTTCCCCTGAATTAATGATCCTGCTGCTGGTATTATGAATCCTCAACATTACAAATGTAGCTTGGATTATCTCATGTGGTTCTATTGGTTATCCCCCTTCTACAGGTGCAATTAATTTTTATTTTTAAGAGATTTATTTTAATTTTAAGAGTTTTCCTTTTGTCTTCTCTTTCTTGTCTTTTATGTTATTTTCTTTTACTTTCTTTTTTTAAACCTTTAGTTTCTTTTCATCCTCTACCATCCCTTACAATAATTAATACCAGCCTCTGGTGCTATAACCCTGGGTTTATAAATCATTGTTTGAATTATCTCCCTGATACATGAAAGGTAAAAATCAACTCAGTGTACATTTTTTTTTCATTTTTTGAAACATGATAAAGTATTAAATTTACATTGACCACCTCACATATTATGTTCCTGCATTTATTCAAGGAGCCCAGATGCTAAGAACGTCTCCTTTGGGTTGTTAAATATGTAAGCCAGCCAACTTTTAGAAGAAGGTTGTTTCATTAAGGAATGACTCTTGTAAAATTATTATTTCCTGTGATTCATTGTGCTGTTGGAGGCAGTCACAGTCAACAATTCCTTCGAAGTGTTTATCGAAAAGTCAAAGGGAAAAGCCCAAGAATATAGAAAGATCTGATTTAATTTCCAAATGATGCTACTGACTTAAAACTATGCCACAAAATTGTTATTTCAACAATGATGCACTGGAGCAATTGAGGTATTTCTACATCTTCTCCCATGTCCTTAGTTTTCCAACTGTTTTTACCAACACTGGGCTTCAGGACTAGTTAATTTTCAGTTTCTTTATATATATATACATATATATATATGTATATATATATATATATATTTCTTGTCATAGACAAAAACTTAACAAATAATTATTGACTAGAATTGAATGATCACCATTAGAAAAGTTTAGAAAATATGTTATTGCTATAATATATATATAAATAATATATAAAAAAAAATATATATATATATATATATATATATATATATATATATATAAATGTTTCTTGCTTCCCCACATATTCCCCCACTTTTTTCTGCTTGACTTAAGAATATTCCTTAGAACCCAAAAGACAAAATGCTTAGAATCATCAAAGAAAAAAAAAACTAGCCCAGATCTATATTTTAGCAATCAGGTAACATATTTAGTGGTAAAGAGCCTGAGCTACAGAGTACCCATTAGCTGCGATGTTGACAAAGAATGATTTCTCTTCAACAACGCGAGGAAAAAGAAAGCTCAATAATTTTCCTCATCTGTACTGCTATATGAGAGAAACAGAAATGACAGTCAGGATGAAAATGCTCTGTACTTGGAAATCGTGCCCTCCATCCTTAGCTGAACACCTGGCAACCAAGTGCTTTGAATATTAAAGATGAATTAGAAGGTTTACAATTAGAATAGAGTAAATACTTCAAAAAAAATAATAAAGACCTGAGCATTCAGATGGCCCATTTAACCCAGTGTCCTAGGACTTGTTAGCATGAGTTCAGCCCTCACCCTAGTAGCCACAAGGCCTTCTAAACAAAAGTCTCATTACATCTTGGTCTTAAAAATTCATGGCAGCCTAAAACTTTAGGCTCAGATTTTTAGGCCAAGATTATTTATCTCTTTGCCCTGTCAAAAGTGATTAGGAATGCACCGGCTCATTTTCAAATGTGTGCCATAAAAAAGAGATGGTATGTATGTTCAAACGTGCTCTTTTGCATTCCTACAATCCAAAGATCGTTTTAGTATAAAAAAAATAAAATTTAACAGCCTTTAATTTGTCATGTGGACTCACATTCTATGTAGGCTTTATCACCTCCATATATTTCTCTAAGTGAAACATAAAAATGGCTGTAACATCTGAAATTCAAAGGAACGTTGGTCCATGGACCATGATGTAAACCAAAATGGCGAATGGGGATTGGGGTGGAATCCTGAGGAGCTGAAGAGAGTGAATGGACATGTTTGTGAATAGGGGCAACAAACATCTGTTAATCTAATAGAAGTGGGTCGCATTCTAATTGAATCATAAGGAACTTTGACAGTCAAAAGAATGAATTTGGGAACTCAACCATTTTCTAAATGTCAAGATCCTGGCCGCCTCTATATCTGGGCTGAAAGGGTTAGAAAGCAGCACCCAGAACCATGTCTGGTAATCATTGTAAATAAAGAAAAAAAGCTGAGCAAAAATAGTGTCCATTGTTCATGATCAATGGGTGGAGTATAGGAGAGATGAACCAATCATCAACAAAAAAGTGTGGCAAGAGCAAGTTAGAGCTCAGGTGTTAAGTGATGCTACTTCCTGGAAAGTGCCATCCCAGCAAGCAGATCTGCACTTTAGCCATATTTTTAGTCCCTGCCCAAACTGTGGCAGAAACTCTGAGCCGTATTGGTCTGATCAGTCACTGTTGGACATAGAAAAACTTGAGTCTGATATAATGATCTCATCTTGGTCCTCTTTGAGAATGAAGGAGGGCAACCAAATTTTCAGTTCAATTTAGAGGATGATATTTGCCATGGGAATCTATTTCCAATTTGATTATATGTAGCCAAACTTCCACGTCACTTTGTGCCTAAATATCCTACGATAAGAATTCTACAAACAGAGGAAGAGATCTATGTGATCTCCGCATAAACATTTATTTTATCAGAGGCCTAAACATCAAGCAACTTTTAAAAATTATGTTTTAATCTAAAAAAATAAATATCTTCTGAGATATCAAGAGTGCTACACTTAATACAGTCCTTCAGGTTAATGATTTTCAATTTGTTTTCCTCCCCACAATAAAAATTAGGAAATGGGCTGGTGAACATCGAACAACCTTTGAAAATTCTAGTGGGTCCTGAAGATTTAGAGAGCTTATCCACAAAGCTGTTTTAAGTTGTTGGGATTTTTTAGGACTTCAAATTCTGTGCAATGTTTTCTGCATGCCATCATCACATGTAAAGCATCGGTCCCAATGGCATTTTCTGTGACTGAAACAGGGTGCAATTTGTTAATTATGCCCCCTGTGGTTGCTGCCTTTAGTAGACATGTCAATTGTTATATTCTGGAACGTGGCGTATATGTCAGTTTGTATCAGGTCCAAGATACAGATGTCAGGCTTTATAAGTCAGATAGCACTAAATGGCATCTTCAGTGTTTGCCAGGGAAATGAGGAAAATGTCTATTCCGATTGTACCTTTGTTCACATGTGTGTCCGTGTGCACATATAAATGTGTATCTTATTCGAACTGCATTCAGGATTTCTGATTGAGTAACAAATGATTAGAAATGGTTTAGCTTTGTCAAAAATGACTTTTATCACACTATGTTTTTTTTAACCACATGACTAGGGCCTTTTAAAAATCCTGTCTTCTTCCATGAAATTACATTTCATTCCCAGGAGTTGAGCTATTTGCATTGTTTTAAAAGACAAGCCGTTAAACTTCTTGCAAAGACATGTGATTCCATCTGACTTGGTCCTCCTCCATCCTCCTACACAAACTCTAACCCTTCCCAAGGAGGGGGGAACTGAAAAAAAATGATTTCCAAATAGGCCAATTATTGATGAGAAATGCAAAACCACTGGCTTTGTAGAAAAAAATGCACCCCTAAGTCAATGTGTCCATTTTTGTTTCTTTTGTGTTTTTCATTGAATCCCATCTAACAAATGTATTGGGCTCTAATTGGAAGCAAAATACTGAACTCTAGCTTTGAGATTCAGATATCTCTGATCATTCAGGTAGCATTAGGAAAAGTGAAACTGCATACTTCTTGTCTCCCTTGCACCCCATAATATCTTAGACTAATAACTCTAATGGGTAGGGTTTTTTTTTCTTCTATGACATCTATCCCTGTCAAATTCCAGGTTCTCAATCCCTCAGCTACCCATCCTTATTTTGAGACAATTCTCTCCCACCCCCATCAAGCTTCTTCCTTTGTTAGCTAGGGGAGTTGAGGGAGGGGAGGACTGATAATTCCAAAGGAAGAAAAGACAGGGGTGCACTTGAACCTGTCATATGAAATACATTTCTGTTCTCCCTTTAGGGGCCATCATGCAACTTGACACCAACATTTAAGTTGTGAAAATTATGGGCTCATCCATTTCACACTGGACGTCAAATGTGCCCAAACCTCCCCCATTATTCTTGGCAGAAGACAAGATGGACCCATTTCTTTTCTTTTCTGTCTGTTACTGATTTTCCCTAAGCCTTTTCTCCTTTTCCTGTTTCAGAATGAAGAACAAGTTTTGGTATTTTGAGTTTGGCACCTCGGAGACATTCTCAGCGACCTGCAAGAGGCTGCATGAATCCGTGGAGATCGAAGTAAGGAAAAGAAGTTCTCTTCAAGGGAATTAGGAGCGAGTTTTTCTTGACTTTAACACTTCTCCTATGCAAGGAGGGCTCTGGATGAGCGAGACTCTGAGCCATGCAGAGAACGCCAAGCTAGGAGTCTCAAATGTTATTTTTGTCAAACTGCCTTGCTGTGGGGTTGCCCTAAATTTTGGTATGAAATTCATCTTGGTTATTAGTGAAGACTTATTACTGAGTAAGAGGGTAAGAGGTGGAGCATAGCTTCTAAAAATCAATGGATCAGTCACAGTGCCTGATGTAGAGAGAAAGATGTAAGCTAAATGAAAGACACTGAAGGGAGGAGAGAAAAATCTTGCAAGATACAAAAAAAAAGAAAAAAAAACCCTTATTATATCCAGGTCTCAATATTTTATAACCTTTAAAACCCAATTCACTAAAATTGTACTTACTTTCCTGAATAAAGGTTAAAAAATACACTTTTTGCCAATTCATTCCCATTCATTAAGTAGCTTTCCTCGGTGACCAAGGTTGGCATGTTTCCATTACCCATGTAGGAAGTGGAAATGCCAAGAAATAGAGCAAAGTTAGTGAGGAAAAAAAGACTTTCAAAAGTCAAGGAGCAAACAAGTCTATAAAAATATATTGGCAGCTTGGGACATGGGCATCTGAGAGGCTATGGATAAAAGGAGATGGCTTACTTATACAGAGAGGTTGGGAGACTAGAAGAAAAAAAGGGAGAGGATTTTTAGAGAATGAGCAAGTTAAAGGCACAGGTATGAAATCAGGACTTAGCATCTGATCCATGATCCAGTCTTATGAACTTTAAATTTCAATATCTTTTTATTTCATAATGAAAAGGATAAATGGTTCTTCCTCTTCCACACTTGACCTATTCATAATTAGTAATTAATTTGAGGTGATTTGAGGTGTTGGGGGGCAACTTATAGCCTATTCCAAGTAAGACATCATTTCTTTGGCTGGATTTAGATGTTTTAGATTTGAGATTTTAATCCATGGAACTTATTCCCAGTAAGGAAACTCACTCCTCTGATACAGATGGGTATCCCCTCTGCAGCTTATGGTCTTAAAGAGTATCCATCCAGAAGCATTGAGGTTTCAGTGACTCGTCCAGAGTTCCAGTGTCAACACTGGTACTCAGGTCTTCCAAACTCCAAGGGCATGGAATCATTTAAGTATTATGTTAGATTGACTTTGAATAGCTAAGTTCTCCTTAGTATGAGCGAATTAGAATGGAATTATGTTAACAGAGGAACTGTAAAAGTTAGAGATGTTTGTATTCTCTGATCAGTTAATTTATTTCTATTGCCACATACACTATAATGATGATCTTACTAGGGGCTCCAGGTATCTCTCTGGAAGAGATGAAGGATTGGTACTCTTGCTCACCTGGAGTCCATCTCTACACAGTAGTTTACTTCGTCTGTGGCCACAAAACCAAGATCAAACCCTCCCTTTGGCCACCAGTATTAACTCTTGTAAACAAGGCAGGGAGGAGACCTCTATACCTAGAGTCCAAGGACCTGAGTTGTATTGTCCAGCATGCTATCTACTAGCTGTGTAAATATGATCAAGCCACCTCCTCCAGAAGCCTTAGTTTCCTCATTTGTAAAATGAATGGGAATAAGGATCCTTTCTTTAGGGTTCCTTCAGGGCCAATATGACAATCAGATAAAATCTGTGAAGTGCTATTTCACTCTAAGGTATAATCATTATCACCACCACCACCATCATCATCATCACCACTAATAATAAACTGAATTTCAGTCTTTTCTTGATAGGTGGACTTAATGAATGGATTCTAAATAACTTTTTTAACTCACTAGCTGACATTTTTATAATGTTTTATGATACATAATAGGTACTTAATAAATGCATGTTGATTGATTGATGGTTGCTAAGGGGTTTCATATAATTATCTCATTTGATTCTCTCATTTATCCCTGCTATGCTATTATTCCTTTTTGACAGAAGAAAAAACTGAGGTTAAAAAATTAAATGTTTTTCTCATGATTGTGAAGCTAGATGGACCAATGGAGGTATAAGAACTAAATGTTGACTCTTAAACAGTCAATTAAAATATACCATGATCCAAAAAAACCTTTTATGGAAATAGGAGATTAAATGCTAAGATGTTGCTATTTCATAATACTTGCAGAAAGGACAAGAGTTTCCTTGAGTGAATCTAATAAATATATCTGGGTTTAGCATCTAGACTCTTGACTTTTCTCACATTAGAATGGGATGGTACCTGATATATATCTGAGAAGAGGACCCAATAGCAAATATGGAGCTTTAGGGGGATAACTTCAAATATTATTCACAAAATATTAATGCTTATGAATTTTTATATAATTAAAACAGAATCTTGACTAAATGTGATATCTTTAAGAAAAAAAAAAAAAAAACTTGGCCACATTGGTGGATCTCTGATTTTACTGATATAGATCTTTTCTGTGCTCCTTGACTTCCCCCATATTTCACACTCATCAGATGTCAAAATTCAAGGTCCCACTTGGAATTGCAAGGGACCTCCAAGGCCTGACTGGCAAGGCCATCTTATATGAGGAAGTAGAGGTTCAGATAGCTTCAATACCTTTCCCAGTCACATCCTGTAAGTAAGGTGGCATTCAAACCCAGGACTTCCTGGCTCCAAGTCCAGAGTTGACTCTCAGATCCCTTATAGAGAGCTGAGTTAAGCTTTTATCCAAGTTTCTGCTCCTAATTCAACATTTCTGAGTAAGTTTATTGCCCTCAGAATGATTTTATAATTCAGTTAACTTTAAAAATGTTCACTTGCATAATGTTGTGTCAACTTAGATCTCTCTTTGTCATCTGGCTTAAAATGATGCCAAGTACTCCTGAACAATAGAGAACATAAATTGAACTGGACCCTTCATGTTGCATCATGGGATAGTCAAAAGAATGCTATAATCAGAGTCCTGGAGGACCAGGGTTCACCTTATGGCTCTCTCACATGTTCTTTGAATGATCTTAGAAAAGCCACTCTTTCTTCCTGGGTTTCTTCAGTTCATCAGTTTAGGCATGAGGGTGTCTTATATAATTCTTCAAGGTTGCTACTAGTTCTAAATGTCTGAGTGCTTGATGAGCAGAGAACCTACCATGATGGCAGTCACTGGATGAGGAAACCTTCATGGAGGATGCTATCTGATATTTTTCTGGAACTGTTATTTTCTATACTGGGGAGGCCCACTGGGAAAGAGAACTCTTCTATGTGAGAACTTCCATTAAAAAAGAGAAATCTCAATTGTGTCAGTACTAGAGCGTTCATGATGTAGACAAAGAGATGCAGAGTGGTAAAGCACTGTATTCCCCACCTCCTCTCCAGCTTGTCCTATTGTTAGTAGACTGGCTCTGCGATCCACTGCAGCCTTTGAAGAAGTCAAAGGACCTGGGATCCAATCCTACCTCTGTTTAAGTAGCCTTGGGCAAGTCGATTTATAGATGGGCCTCTGTTTCCTTTTGTGTAAGTGAAGTGGCCCTTTCTGTAAAGTCACTTCTTATTTCAGTTCTGTCTCTTCAGTGAAATCAGAAGATGACTATGGCCATTGTGAAATGGGACAATATTGTAGAGACCTGAGTCACTGTCAGAAATAGGCTGAGGGCACTGAGCTCAGTATTCCAGGCAGGAAGATAGAGAGCCCTCTTTTTTAAGTGCTCACATTTCAAGTAATTAAATATAGATTGGATACTAGTTATATTGCTAGGCCCTGTAGTAGGCACCTGAATCTAAAAATACTGCATTAAAAGCTGCCTCTGTACTCAAGGACGTTGTGTTCCATTGGAGAACTGAGTCTGTTGGACTATTGAAGAAAAACCAGTAGCTTCTTCTTATTTACACTTTCTGTTTCTTCAGGACTTGATTTTTAGAATAGAAAATGACTTCTAGTGGTGAGCACTACAGCTTTGCAGAGTGATTGAGAAGAGACTTAAGATCCATGTGCTGTTAAGTGCTGATCAGTAAAAAGCCAAAAGAAGTTCAATGGGACAAGTCAATAGGATGATAAGACAGTGGGCCATGATGGAGTTCCAATTTTATAGACAGATGATCTGGGTGGGAATACTGCTTGCCACTTGCTACAAATGTAACCTGGACCAAATGATTTTAACTCTTTGAGCCCATTTCTTTATCTCTGAAGAGAGAATAGGAGGTGGACTTGGTGACTTGAAAGATTGTCTCTCGCTCTAAATTTTAGAAAATAAAAAATTAATGATTTTTCATTAATATATTAATCATGTTTAAGAGCCTACTATAGGACAATCTCTGTCCTAGGTGCTGAAGCATCCTGAGCTGGATATCCTTTGGATAACTAAAATCAGCATGTCCAAAATTAACTCATTATCATTCTCCCCAAACCTCCCTTCTTCCTAATTTCCCTGTGACTGTTGAGTGTACCACCATCCTCTCAGTTACACAGGGAGGCTCCCAACATTGTGTCACCCCATATTCCTTACTTTCCCACTCCCTGAATCCAATCAGTTGTCAAAATCTGCTGATCTCACCTCTGCAGTATCTCTTCAATATGCCCTCTCCTCTCCTTTGACAGTGTCCCCACCATGATGCAGGCCTTCATCACCTCTTATTTAGACAATGGCAATAGCCCATTGGCTTGTTGGGGATGTGAACCACTATCTCCCACAAACATTCACATCCTATTTTGTGCCACTTCCTTCATGTTGTTTTGGTACTTCTCCCTGTAGCAAAATTTCCAATTATGTTTCTTCCATGGCTCCCTTTGATTGATCATTTGCTTGTATTTTAATATGTTTTTCTATTTATTTTAATCATATAGAATATTTGATAATTTACTTTTTTGGTTTGTTCTAGACATCTTTTTTTGAATCAGAATTTAACCAGTCTTATGAGTCCCTCTGGTTTTTACTAGTGAATCAAATATACATCAGGTAAATCTCTTCCTTTCTCTGAATCTGGATCTAGGCATATTGTTTATATAAGAAAATATATACTCTGGTCATCAGTTGATGTTTTGATGTTTTACCTAATCAAAGATGGCAGTCCCTATTCTCATATCTGCATATTATAGATGCTTTTATATTATACTTTATATGTCTTCCTAATTGATAGTAATTATATGAAGTCATGCCCACTGAACATAAGTGTCCCTTAAGGCTCTATCCTAGATCGTTTTCTCTTCTCCCTCAATAAACTTCTCTTTTCTCATAGATTCCATTATCATCTCTACACAGTTGAGTCTCAGATTCTAAAGCAGAGCTCTTATTTCTCTCCTCACCTCCAGGCTTGTATCTTCAACAACTTATTTGGCCCCTGCACTTTGAGGTCCTAGAGATATTTCAAACTCACCATGTCCAAAATTGAATTTGTGATTCATTCCACATACTCCCCCAATAAACAAATTTCACCTTTTTTGAGCATCTTTAATGCTATGGAGGCCATCCTTCCAGTCACCCATATTCATAACTTAGGTTCCACCTTCCACTCATTTCTCTCTTTATCTGGCTTTTTGCTTCTTCCTGTCTGTCTGTCTCCTCTTATATTAAATCTATTTCCAAATTTGAAATTTCTACCTTCACAGCATCCATTTCTCATATGAATCCCCTTGCTTCCACTCACAGTCACAACTTTATTTCAGAGTTTCTCTTTTACCTGAACTAATGGGATAACTTCTCCCTAATTTTTCTATCTCCTATCTCCTCATTCCAGTTTACCTTCCACTTCCCTGCAGAGTGATTTTCTCGATTTGCAGATGTAACCATAGAATTCTCTTAGTAAGCATCAGTGTCTCCCCATGGCTCCATGAATCCAATATGATGCTTTTTGGTTGATATTCAAAATAACTACTTTTTCATAACTGGTTTACACTATCAGAATAGAAACTCCCAGAGGGAAGGGATGCTGTATTTGCTTTTCTTTGTATTTCTAGTCTTTATTATGGTGTCTGGGATGGAGAAAGCAAGTTAAAAAACAAACAAAAAAACCATCTTGATTGACTGACTGAATATCAATAATTATAATCTATTATATGTTATGTTTGCATTATAATGACATGACTCTTATTTACCAGGGCTTTGCAAGCACTTGACTTAAGTTATCTTACTAGACCCTTGCCACAATTCTTAATATACAGTCACTGCAGGGCCTGTTATTCCTCAGAGATAAAGAAATTGAGGCTCATTGAAGGTTTATTGATTCACTCTCACCCATTCAACTAAGCTCTTCTAGACTCTAAGCCCAAGCCTGTATCCTCTGCTTACCCTGCCTAACAGGTGGGATAATAAGATAACAGCTGGATTGTCTTTGATTGGGGAAGTGAACAAAGACCTTGAAGGCTCATATTCCCTTTGTAAAACAAAAACAGAAACAAACAAAAAAAAAACACCTCTTCTTGACCCCTGAGTTTTTTATGGCTTAGTAAATCAGATGTGACTCCCATTGTTTATACATCCTTCCATCTTCTTCCTGCTGGCTTTGTCAGCAGAATGAAGAAACAAGATTGCCAGCTTCAGGCTGAACCTATGATGTTCCAGTTCCAACAGACTTGATCAGTTACAGAAAAAAATGTCTCTTTTTTTGGATATTTGCATAATTTTTAGAATTTATTGACTGTCTGTAGTGTAGCTTTCCAGCTTTTTTGTGCCTTTTTACTTATTTTTTTCTTAAAAGAAACATAAATCTGAAGAAAGGATGAGAATTTTATTTGGCACAATAGGGAAGTGTTTTTTCTTTCATCGCCTTTGCTTTAGCATAAAGTTTTCTTCACTCAAATGGTGGCAGCAATGTCTGGCCTTCATATATTAAAAAAAAAAAAAAGGTGATTGTTCCAGACTAACGAGCATAACATTAACTGAAAGAGAAGAAGACAACCTAGCGGCACCAACTAATGGAAACTGACCCTTCATAAAGATTTATGTCCTGAAATGCCTAGTCTTCTTTTCGGAGGACTAGTGTTCTTTAAGATTCTCAGGGAATTTCCTTGTTACTCTGAGAATCATTCATTCAGATCTAAGGAAACTGCTTATTATTACCTCTCTGGGCCATAGTTTTCTCATCTTTAAATCAGGGATTGGATTGATTGACGTCCAAGATCCCTTCCAAACCAGGTCTAAGGCCAGATCTGTACTTGAGAGGAAGCAGAAGCAGAGAAAGTCAGAGTGGAGAGTGTTCCTAGAAATCAAGGACTTTAAACTGAATGATGATACCTTTGTACAACATCCAGCATTCAACAAAATTTAGGCAGATGGAACCTTCTGTTTTCTTTTGTTTTAAAGTGTTTTTTTTATTTCCAAAACATATGCATAGAGAGTTTTCAACATTCACCCTTGCAAAACCTTGTGTTCCAAATTTTTTGTCCTTCATTTTCCCCTCTCCCTTCCCTTAGACAAACCTTTTGTTTTCTGAGAAATACTATTTCACTCTTATTTGACCCTAAAGGATAGGACCAGGAAAATTTTGTTTTCCTTGCATTGAGTGGAAATATGCTAGGGCTCCCTGCACATCACCAGATTGAAAGGGAAAAATCTCTCCACAATGGTCCATTTTTGTTCATTGTTCTACCTTATAGATCTAAGCAAAAGTCTCTTAAAACCTACTGAAGATTGATCTTTAAATAATTTAAGATAGCTATCAAGTTTTATTTATGTCTTGTCTTCCAGGGTAAACTCTCCCATTCTCTTTCATTAGCTCCTAAGTAGAATAACCTTTGGAACTTTCTGGTTGAGAACAATATTCACATGCTAGATCTGGACAGGGCAGGGACAAGGGAACCATTCCATCTCTTGTGCCAAGTATGACGGCATCAACTTTGCTTTCTACCACGTCGTCTCGTTGGCTCATTTGGAGTCTTGCAGTCCCTTCAAAGCCCCTGAAGGAAACAGGACACAAAAGAAAGACAACAGATAGTAACAGTGTACAGTCATGTTTCCCAACTCTCACATCCCAATCCGTTAGGACTGTCAAAGAAGGGGGGAGGCTTCTCTTTGTAGAGAATTCCTCTCCAGATGAACAAAAGAAACCCTCTTTTACTAATTCTGAAAGTAACTCATCACAGCAGGGTTCAGAGGCCTAGTCAAATAATTGTCTTGGTATACTGCCTGCTGTGCTCAATATTGAGTGCAAATGGAAGCCAGGCCCCCGAACCATCTTATTTCACAATTCCTCTGTTATTTAAATAATTCGAACTGGTTTGGGGGACGCCAGACCTTTATAAATTAACAGCAGGGAAATACCAAAGGTGTCATATTGCATATTTATCATCTTTTTTGTGTAACACTTAAATATGTATTAAGAAGTGACTGACATAAATTAGGCAGATTTCAGAAGCCACAGGCCGGAGCTTGTCGAGGACCCCCTTCTGCTTGACATTTCATCCTTGTCAAAGATCAAATTATTTTAATTTAGGCTGCAAATTATAAGGAATGAAGACTTCTTTGTGGGAATTCCCTGTGGTAATCTGACTTTTGTTGTTACTGCTGCTTGTCAGTGTGCAAAAGATATAATATGCATGCAAATAAGGTTAAAAAATATGTACTATCTAATTATCCAGCCAGTACATTCCACTTGAAGACAGTGGGAGGCCTGACACACAGTATGTGTTTGATTCTTTGAGGCCTGCAGGGTATTTACACAAGATTACTTTTAATTATGAAATTAATATCTGTTTATCTAGAATGTATAGCAGTAAGTGAGGATACACATGAGGAGAATTTTTTAGTAAAATAAATCATCTTAATTTAATACATAAAAAGAGGGGAAAATCGCTTGGCCTCTGAAAAAGACCTGCAAAGACCTTGCTTTCACCCCTGTTGAAACAAATGGAATGAAAACTTGGCACTTTCTCACTTGTCGATTTACACCGCTGTGGAGGGGGGTCCACAATGGATTGTTCTAGCCTCCAGTTTTTGTTTGGGGAGCATGATGGGATTGCTATATTCCTTTTGTAGAGAAAAGAGGAAGGAATGGCCCCACTTGTACAGTAAAGGGACCCCTTTTCTTTCTTCAGGTCTAGCTAATAGTTCTTTTTAGAGACACAAATGGAACGTGGTATTTACATTGGACAGTCCTAAGGTGAACTCTCTTGATTCTTAGCAAAGATGAATTGCAGAGAAGTTATTTACCAAGTAAACCATTATCTGTTGAAACTAATCTTCCCCATTGATTCACATTGAATAAATGGAAAATCATAAGAGAAAGGGGGTCAGAACTCTTTTAATTGCCCCATTCCAGGCAAAACAACCAGTTTTTGAAAGCCACAGAGCCCTTTGTTTCTCCAATTCCACTACAAGGACAGATGAAGCTTCCTGAAAGATGGTGTCGGCTAATCAGAAAGGGTGTAAAAACCTCCCTTTGGATTGTGGCTCCTTAGGATGTGAGCAAGTCATTTCCTAACTCTGATTTCAATTTCTTTGCTGTAAAATCTTGGAATTGGAAATGAACCAAATCATATGATTTCTAACATCCTTTTCAACCTTATATCTTTTGATCCTTAATTCCACCCATTTTGCCTTTAAAGGCTCTTAACTTAAGATTTGTAAACATGTTAGAGGGATAAATGGATGGATGGATGGATGGATGGATAGATAGAAAGAAGAGCTAAAATGAAAGTACAATTATTTTCGTATAATAGGCTTCCTTTGTTAAAGTAGGCAGTTGGTTTTCTGCATTTACTAATATCCTTCTAAGAAGATATCGCAGATTTCACCAACCTATCAAAAAGAGACAGGAACCATAAAAAAGATCAAGAACCTACATTTTCCTTGCCCCTACTCATTGTTAATCCTTGTTCTTTACCTTCTTCAAAACTCTGGTAATAATGTATTTTAGAGCATTTTCCTGGTTCTGCTCAATTAATTCCAAGTTGCCTAAATTTACTTACTTTAGTCATATGTTGTTTTAAAATTATTCATATGTCCTATTCATGACTTTTCCATGTGATTTCTCCTTCATGCTCTTCCCTCTGGCTAGGGCAAACCATTTTCTCCTCCTCCTTACCCTAAATCCCCAGGAGAATATGTCCAAATCCAGCCCACCATTATATCTCCAAGCATTCCTCCCTGATATTTCCAGTAAAAAGGGCTTCCTTTATCCTTGTTGTGCATCTTGCATGAGTTTTTTTTTTTTTTAATCCTGAGTACATACCCTATTTGTTATTTATCTCTGTTTTATTTCTCCTATAAGATGATAAGTTCTTGGAGGCCAAGACCCTTATTTTATTTTATCCATTTTTGTATCTTGTGTTTCATTTAGCCCAGTGCCTTGGATTTACCACATGCTCAGAAAAAAATATTTTGAGTAAATGAATGAGTGAATAAGTAAATGTCTCTTTAATAAGATCATAAGCTCCCTGAGAACTTTAAACTATCCTCCTTTCACTCCCTTCCTCAAATGCTCTGGATACAATAGATCCTTAGCAAATGTTACCCATGGAAACTAGGCCATATTGGTCTAAAGGCAGGAAGGTATAATAGCCAGGTCATCTAGACACTGGATTTCTTATATTGGTAAAGTTAGTAGTCATGATTGAAAGGACGATTGGATAAAGAAAACATACAGGTGGATAGACAGCCAGATTTTATTAATTTGATTCAAAGAAATTTTTTTCTCAAAACTAAAGAGATTCTTTTTAAATTCACATTTAGGATGATCAGGTGGTCTTGAAAGATTGACTCTGAAATGCAAAATAATGAATGAAAATTGCTTCATGTCAA
Source organism: Sminthopsis crassicaudata (assembly GCF_048593235.1). Lineage (NCBI taxonomy): Eukaryota > Metazoa > Chordata > Mammalia > Dasyuromorphia > Dasyuridae > Sminthopsis > Sminthopsis crassicaudata. The sequence continues at coordinate 5,328,202 of NC_133621.1, read as the reverse complement.
TAATGAAAATGGGATAGCGAACAATAAATACAATAATACAGATTGAAATTTTCTGTTTTTTCTCACTTTTCCCTTTGTCACTTTCTCTGATCAGTGTGATGGCGTGCAGCTAGACCTAATAAACATCTCGCTGGAAGGAATTGCGATTTTGAATATTCCCAGCATGCATGGAGGATCCAATCTTTGGGGAGAGACCAAGAAAAGACGTAGTCATCGCCGAACTGAAAAGAAGGGATCAGACAAGAGAACAACTGTCACTGATGTTAAAGAGCTAAAGTTTGCAAGTCAAGGTAAGTTTTCCAAGCTTCTTCTGAATCAGCATGTAATTTATTAACTCGTCTGCATTGCTGGCTTTTCTAATTGAGGAGTTTTTAATGTTCCATAATAAATAACATATTCATGTTCACTTGAATCATCATATTGCCTGAATAACACGCGTGATTATAGAACATTACAACAGGAGTTTAAAACATGGTGTAAATTAGATCCAATCATTCATTTATTCTTTCTTTCCATTATTCTTTTCCTGTAAAACAACAGGGGATAATGCTTCTCATCCCCCAAGGAGATCACATTTATGTGTGCATTTCTTGGCTAATAAAATGGTGCCTTCTGCTGCTAAGGTGTTCACCGTATTTCTTACGCAAAATAATTATCTTAAATTGAATGAACCTCAAGTAAAGAAAAATATTCACCCACTATTTCTGTCGGCACCAGCTTAGACGCCTCACCCCAAGAATCTAGGGCAATCACTGATAAATCGATAATGTGCAAAAGGACAGGGATAGTTATGGGACTTTTTTTTTTCCTTTATCCTAATGAGGCAAAATTATGCTATTGCCATCTTATATATTAGAATCTTGAAATATTGCGAATAGACATTAGGGGTGAACTAATATAAGCTTTCCTGTTTTTGATTATCTAGGAGTACAAGTAATCAAATATCAAGGTAAAACTTGGCATTGAAGATGATAGAATTTCATCAAAAACGCAGGGTTCCTTCCCTGTCCTAATAAGGGAAGGATGTTCTTGATAATTATGGAAATATTTATCGAAGAATTGCATATATTTAAGATACATTGGATTACTTACTGTATAAAGAAGTGGGTGAGTGGAAGGAAGGGAGAAAAAAAATGGAACATAAGGTTTTGCAAGGGTGAATGTTGAAAACATGCATGTATTTTGAAAATAAAAAGTTGTTTAAAACATGGAAGAATACTCAAAGAGCTCCTACTTTTCTTAATTTCAGAAATTAAGACAAGTATTAAGAGAAGAGTTTTTCTGGTAGACAAATAGCCACAGCCTTGAGAATGACCTAAAAATGAACAGAAAGAGCATTCTTGAAAATGAAATTATTTAGGGTACAAAGGATAGGTTGGGTTGTTGTTGTTGTTGTTGTTTTCTAGTTTAAATATTGCCTTTGAGCCACACCCATGGTACCCTGGGCTTTCTGTACGATGGGCAGCTCTTATTGAGTTATTTGAGTCCTACTTGACTTTTCATGACCCTTTTGGGGTTTTCTTGGTAAAATTACTGGAATAGTTAGCCATTTCCTTCTCCAGCTTACTTTAAACATGAGAAAACTGAAGCATAGGTTATATGACTTGCCCAGGGTCACACAGCTAGTATGTGTCTGAGGCAAGGTTTGAATTCATGATTCCAAGCCCTGTACTCCAACCACTGTGCAACCTAGTTACCCAAAGACCATCCTGAGAATTCATTTGTCCCTATATACGTGTTGATGTCTCTGCAGTCCATGTAGCCAAACTCCTAGCTTTCCCCAGAGCTTGGGGATTTCTGAGGTCAGCTGCCACTCCCCAGATTTGTTGCAGAGTTTTGCTTTGCTTTATTTTGATTTTTATAGAAATTGTACATCATAATCATATCCAGAAATATACCCTCATCCCCTTCCTACCCCCCCCCACCAAATGAACCTTCCCTTGTGGTAAAGAAAACAATCTCAATCTGGTGAGTGGATCTGATCCTGCCCACGACTTTGCATTTGTGTGTGTACATATCTTTCTACATGTGTCTCCTCTACTTCATTGGGAGCTACATGAGAGCAATGATTGGTCTTGCTTTTTGAGGAGGGTTATCCACCATCCTTAGCCTAGTGCCTGGCCCATTATAGAAGCTTCAAAACTGTTTGTTGACTGACCCTAAATTGCTCAGATCCTTGCTCCATCCCTTTTTTAGGAGATCACCCTGACATAAGAGTAGAGGTACCTATTTGGAGAAGAGAACCCCACCCCCAGCTCTAATCCCTTTAATGCCAAGAGAGCAGCTGTATGTGGAGGCTGCCAAGGAGAAATGTGTTTGATTGTTTGTTTATTTGTTTGTTTTCCCATCTCCAAATGGGATGAGAGAGGATGAAACAGTCACTGAAAAAGTGTAGGATCAGGGTAGAAATGAAGGAAGACATGACAATTTTAACCGCACAGGCTATGTGCCGAGCTCTTGGGCAGGACCAGTTGGACCTGTGACTCCACAGTAGTGTGGAAGGTGGGGGGGGTGATAGGGGATGGGGGCATAAGTTGTCACTACTATCTAGTTTCTTACTAGAAATCAGTATTTTACATCCAAACACACATTTGTCAAGGGCATGGCCAACCTTAAACTCAAGTGAATCCTCACTCTGGGTTTTGGATCTTTATTAATTCCCAGATTTACATTTGACATGAAGTTGTAGGTCACTTGCCTGCTTACTTTTGGAAGACCTGCATGTGGGTTTGTCTCAAATGATAGCCCACCTCCCATCCCACTCTCATTGCGACCAGCTGCCAAACATGTTTACTGACAGTAATGCATTGAAGGGCCATCCAATACATCCCAGATTTCAGTCTAAATAAATCCCCCCACGAGGTCATTCACTCCCCATGGTGACTTGTGCAAAATCATTTCAGGCCTAAGCCTTTCTTAGTGCTCACAGGCCCTTAGTATCTTATCTCCAATGTGGCGATGACCTCCTCATCAGTCTCACCACTAGTGCATCCTCCACAAAACTACCAAGTACTTTTAACTAAGGCTTCAACCTGTTCCTGTTGCTTTTGAACTCAACAACATGAATTGATTTCCTGTAGCTTCTAATATAAACTCTAAATTCCTTAGCTTAGAATTTACAGTCTCTACACTATTTTCTTGATTCTTTCCAAGACCTGATCTAGGTTCTAACTGATCATTCCAAAAATTGGCCTTCCATTTCCTATCCCCATGCCTTTGCCATGCCCCGATACCACACCTTTGTAAAACCCCTCACCTCTGACCTGCTGTGCTTTGAATATTACCTAACTCTTAGTATGTTTGTCATCATTCAAACTTTAACTTAGAAATAATTTACTAAAGGAAGCCTTTCCTTTTCCCTTTACTTGGTAGGAATCTCCCCTTCTTTAGACTGTTCTGTCCAAACTTACCTGTGTCCATTTTGTATATAATAGAATGTAACCCTCTTGGGATGTAGTCATTGTTTCATTTTTTTTTTTTACATTTACATTCCCATTTGGCATTAGACTGCCCAGAGTTTATCACAACTTTAGTCCCAAGGAAGGGGTGAGAAATAATCCTGTACCTCTCTAAGGCTGTCTATCTATTCAGTAATTAGAATAATCCAAGGAGAAGGAAAGAATTTATCTCATACATTCTTCTTGCTCAAATTTAAATGGGATTGAATCAACACCTCCACCCACATGATGGATATACCAGAAGTAGATTTGATTCAGATATTCCTGAAGGAAGTATTCCTTTAGCTTAAAAAATTACAAAACCAAATGAAAAAATAAAAAATATTTAATCTGCCCCAAAAATCTGATGATGGATTTTTTGCCTGAGAGCTTATTTTTTGGAGTATATTATTTTGTCCAATTAACAAACATTTATTAAATTCCTACTATTGTCCAAGAGCTCTGCTGGGAATTGAGAGTCAAAGACAAAAGTGAACTATTTGGGTTGGGGAGGGCAGCAAACAAAGGAGTCTACATTTGATATTGAAATCAATAGGGAGCCACTGGGGCTTATTGAGCAGGATCAGGACATGATTAGATCTGCACTTTAGAAAAATCACTGTGATGGATTTGAGTTGAGGAGAGCCTTAAAGCAGAGAGATTCAATGCTGGCTTCGATTTCTCAAACTAAGCAACAGGAATTATGAGGATACTTCTGTGAACTCTGACAGGATGAGGGTTAATTAATGTCTTTATAGTTTTATAAACTGAATGCTAAATTTTGTTATCACCCAGTGTACTGTTCAATGGCAATTAATGGTTAAGAACATGACACTTTCTAGGCTTGTTGAAGATAGACTTATTCTAAATGTGATAGAAATGGACATTTGTTATCCATTATTACCTATTTTACTCAATGTTTTATGGATTACTTGGGGTAATTTAGAAGGCAGTGTTCGACATTGGCTAAATAGAAGTACAACATTCATTGTAGAGCTGAAGATGATGCATTTGGCATTCAAACACAGGCAAGCAGAACAATTTCCAAGCATTTAAATTCAGTGATTGAGTCAATTAAATTTAGAAGCACAAAAAGAATTACATACTGTATTATTATACCTGGTTGCAAAAATGATTGAGAAAAAAGATTATGGCAGTTGGGTTGTCTCATCAAAAAAAAAGTATCTACTGATACCATGTTAAGAACATTTGTTTTGTTTTGTTTTGTTTTTTATATATATAAGCTGCCCCAAATACCTTCCATCACACAATCTTTTTTTTTCCATCACACAATCTTTAAAGGAAACTTTTCGCTTTTGTTTCTCCCCTCTTGTGATATTTAAAATAGATTTCCACTGGTGATTATCAATTCATCATATAAATAATAGTGTGCTATTAATAAAAGTAGCTGAATATTAAAATCACTATTTTACTATTGAAGATTTAATCAGCCTATAACTTTGGGGTTCTTCATGTGACTCCTCCCATGTTACCCCCTCTCCTGAGGATTTCCAACAATTTCATTAAAATTGAAAAACAAAACAAAAACAAAAAAACCTGAAGAGAATAGGAACTTAAAGTAGACAAATAGGAGCTTAAAGTAGACAAAATATCATTTTTGTCTATAAAAATGACAACTCATTTTAAGGATTTAAGATCAAATTGATCTTTATTATTTGAGATTCCATGTATAAAATCAGAAATCATTGAAATTCAGAGTTGACAAGGAATTTAGAGACCATCTTGTTGAGCCTGAAAAAGAATCCTTGCCACAGTGGACTTGTGATCATCCAAAGATCTTAGTAGATGTCATTTGTAGAGGATGAATTGCTTGTTTTTCCAGGCTTTGTAATCATTCTGTTCAATTGCTCCAAGTCATTAAGAAGACTTTCTTTGAACTAACCTTAAATATATATTTTACTTCTGTACCAGTGATTGCTTGATCTGCTCACTTTGGTACCTACTGTCCCTTTCAATTGAAGATATAAACTTGATTGTCACAGAAAATTCAAGCAGATGTATGCTGGGGCCAAATCAGGAGCTCAGAGTAGTTGATTGTTAGATTTTCATTGTAATCATCCATCAGTCTGGACAGGATTGGAGACAATGTGAACAAAGTAGATTACACCTAAAAGTAGTTTGTGCATTTATTTATTTTCTTTTTGAAAGGAAGATATTAAACATTTCTGCACACACTGCTGAATACAAGGTAACGAAAATGGCATAGAAGATAATTAATAAAAGGGCGAAGAATAGCAGAAGTAGCCCAGGAAGGAGATCACTCTCCCCCCATAAAAATAAATATTGAAGACCATATATCTTGACGGCAGCAGGGACCATCCGCAAGCTATTTCAGGGATGAAATATTCTGAAAAGAGAGACCAACTTTCTTAACTTTAACCATCATGAGAATGATCTCCAGTGTCAAGATTTTTTTCTTCATGAAAATATGAAAAGAGCTAAAGAATAAAGATTCACAAGATTCTGTAGAGTAGACCACATCTTCATGGTTTTGCAATTGACTGATGGATCCTGAGAAGATACGATCCCATTGAACTTCTTTTTTAATATGAAGGTGAAAAAACACAACCTTCCCTTTTGTGGTAGCAAAAAATGGGGGGGAAAGTAGTTGCCTATCTGTAATTGCCTTTCAGCTAAAGAAGTGGCTATATTTTGGACTATTAAAAAATGACAGATGGGAGGAATCCAGAGAAACATGGGCAACATTTAGGAACAGTGAAGGATAAAGTTGGCAGAGCCAGGAAAACAATATAAACAAAAATTATAATGATCTAAAGAATAATGACGATGACAGCAACAATACTGTTAAGGACCAAAGGGAGGTGATCATGCCCTTCTTGACTTCTCTTGAAGGATGAGAACACCAAATGGAGGTAGGGAGCCAAACCAGACATTGTCAACAGGTTCACTCTGGGCTGAAGGGTCTTATACCTTACCCAGAGTCCCCCCAATATCTGCAGCCCTCTACAAATATCTAAGATCATATGGTGCCTACAACATCCCAGACACTGTGCTAAGTTCATGCAAATATTATCTCGTTCAATTTTACCAGAACCCTGGAGTTTCTTATTATTGTCACTGAGTCAATCAGTGATTAAGTGACTTACCCAGTCACCCAGCTGAAAAGGGACTGAGGTCAGATTGTAACGCAGGTTATTTTAGGCCCAGAGTTCCATCTACTACAGCACTTAGCTACCTGCAAGATATCCAACCAACTACCATAATTATAATGAAAAAACATCACCATAGGGGGAAAAAAAGATGAGAAAATGTAACTACTTCCTTTTATTGAATGGGTGAGCTCCTACAATTGTGAAATGTTGAAACTTTATATTAATGAAAAAAAGGAAATCATTTTGTATTGTTAGAAAAAAAATCATCCTTAAAGGTCTTCTCCAAGAAAGAATCTCATGATAAATGCAAATCAATATTCTCGTTCAGTGGCCCAATGATAATTAATCTCAAACCTGATTGATATGAAGAATATGCATTCTCCATCCCAGATGCTGGCCAATATCATTAAAGATGTCCTGTGCAAGAGCCAGATGGGAAAGTTATTGCTCCATGATGATGAGATCCTCTGGAATCTTCTGCCTTCATATCACATCAATCTGATTGTCTCAAGGACCAAAGCATTATAAGTTTTCAGGGAGATTTCATGTAACAATCCATGTAATAACAGGTGGATGAAATTTGTTCATGGATCTGAAGAGACTATGAACATAAAGAAAAAAATGGAAACCAATCTCGGAGTAAAAGAAGCTGACATTGTAGTTGGGGAAGGTAGACTGGGTATAGTTAGATTCAATAAATGTGACTGCTTTCATGAGGAAGAAGAGAGTCCTAAGTAGAAAGAAGAGTAAGATTTCCTGAAAAGGATAACATAGAAGTTGAGCTTGAAGGAAGCTTGAGATTTCTAAAAGGAGTTGTGAAGAAAGGGTCCATGCCAGACATGAAAGGCAGAGAAACTGAATGTGCGATGACGCTAAGTCTAAGGCACTCCAAGGAGGCCAGTTGGCTGGTATAGGAAGTGTGTGAATGGCGAGAATGAGTTATAAGCCTGGTAACACAAGTTAGATTCATATTAGGAAATTATGAGCAGTTTGTATTTTGTCCTAAAGATAAAGATTGGTTAGCAGGGAACTGGTCTGGTCAGATTATTTTGGTAGCTTTACAAAGATTTTGTTGAAGGTGGGGAATGACTGAAAAGGACCCTAAATGCCTCCCGACTCTAACCCTGTTGTAGTGATCTGGGCAAATGGTAACAAGAACCTGAACAAAGATAATAGGTTAATGATTAGAAATGTGCAACAAGAACATTGGATTTACACACATATATTATATCTAGGTTATACTGTAACACATGTAAAATGTATGGGATTGCCTGTCATCTAGGGGAGAGAGTAGAGGGAGGGAGGGGAAAATCTGGAAAAATGAATACAAGGGATAATGTTATAAAAATTACTCATGCATATATGCTGTCAAAAATGTATAATTATAAAATTAATAAAAATGATTAGAATAATGATTCAAAATTGACTGCTAGGAGAGATATGAAGCAAGTAGAAGAGCCATGGTGGGGCAATGGCCTGTGCATGGAGGGTATGAAAGAGAAACAAGTCAGAGGGATTTCAAATGCTCTGAACCTAGGTCACTGGAAAGATAATGATCCCTTTACCAATTGTAGGGCAGGCTGCAGGAGGGGCAGACTCTTTGGATGATAGAGGAACTCGGGAGGAAGACATAAAAATCTCAAGGTTTTCTCCAAAGAAGATATTAAAACCCATGGGAATTGATGAGATCAACTCCAAAGAGGTGAAGAGATGGAAGAGAGTGCCACTGAGTGTCCCGGGGGAATCCAACAGTCCAGGACAGGATATGAATGACATTGTATAATGTAAACTAGGGCTGCACAGTCAGACAAGTACCAGAAGAACTAAGAGAAAGCATTTCCATATAAATGAAGCAGGAGTGTATATATAGAAGAACGGATGTGGGTAGGTAGGTGTGTGTGTATGTGGGTGGAAGAAAAAATGGCTAGTGACTAATTATATAGAAATGAGGGTAGAAGAGCCAAAGAAACCAAGTCCAAGTGTAGACAAGGACTAAATTGGAGGTAATTTGCTTTCTTCTAATGAATCTGGAAAGTACTCAAGGTGAAATTTCCTAAATGCTTTTCATGCTGAGAAATGCACGCTATATGTTCTGACAATGGTGGGATATTCCTAGAAGTTATCCCTCAAGAGCTCTAGTTTGAGTCTGAATGATGTTCTGGAACCTGCCTGAATCCCTCCCTCTGTATAAGAAAAGTAAGTCTAATCATCATTTGTGTAACTGCTTTTTCCATGTCTTGAATGTCAGTTGTCATTATTATTTAAAGATGGTTTCAACACAAAATCTTCCAACATTTGCCAGTGACTGTTGCCTTCTATTTAGCCATGCTTGCTTTGGGTCAGGATCATTCATAAATGTTTCTGGTAGCTTTTCAACTCATACTGGCTCATTGAAAGTAGTGTGTGATAGAATTTCCAATCCCTCTATTTTTGTCCGCCTGCATTTTGGATTTCCTTCACAGGCTAATTTACACTATTTCGAAGTCCGATTCTTTTTGTCCAGCAAAACATCTGTTTGGTCATATACACATATATGGTATTTTATTTATACTCGAGCATATTTAACATGTATTGGTCAACCTGCCATCTGGTGGGGGGGAAGGAGGAGAAAAATTAGAACATTAGGTTTGCCAATTGTCAATGTTGTAAAATTAACCCTGCATATATCTGGTAAATAAAAACTATTAAAATATTTAAAAAAGAAGTAGTGTGTGAAGGTGGGGGCAGAGATCTTAAGAGACAAAGATAGAAGTGCAAGATGAAGACCTGCCTTGTTTAGCTACATGGTTAAGGTCATATAGTTGAGACTCAGGATCCCTTCTATTCAGTGTGACTAAGGGAACTTTTATGATTGATTTCATGGAGGGGGTGAGGAGAAGGAAAAGGGGTAAGGGGTTGTGCAAAAGTCACTTTGTCAATGTTGAAGAAGAATTGGAAGAATATGCTCTCATTAGTGATGTGTTAGAATATTAGTAGATTTGTATTACAGATTCCCAAGTTCAATAAGAGATCCTGATCATAAAGTACAATGAAGAGTATGATCCTTTTTTTTAAAGATTATTTGGCCTAAACCTATAATTTCATCAGGATGTTGAATTCCCAGTTTGGAAATTCCCTCTCCCAACATAGAACAACAATTCTTCCATGACTTAAAAGTCTTATAATGTTTCCTATTTGCAATAACCAAGATCATATAGAACATACATCCAATAAATAGGACTTCAGTCAGTTAATTTATTAACTGTCTACTATGTTCCAGGCAATTTAAGCACAAAGGATGATAATATCTATGACCCTTAGAGTGTTAGAGTAACGTTGGGTATTCCTCTTCCTGACTTTGGAACCAGACAACTTCAGCTCTTTCTTGAGAGAACCAAGCCCATGACCTTGACCTAAGCAAACATGATGGGCCTGAACCAACCAGTCCAACCAGCAGAGAACACAGCCATCCTTTTACTATATTCCTCATCAGGCATAGGGTGCTCCTTTGAAGTCCCTCCCCTCTCTGGCTTCATAGCTGACCTGCCAAGTGCCTCATAGCCTGCTGGGCACTTTGACCTGCTCTCTCCTCACTCACAGAGCCAGACTTGGCTTTCCCAGTGACAAAGTGCCAGGCTGTTCATAATATCTGCTGCCTTCCTGCTTTGGGTACATTGTGTATTTTGCAAATTAAGCTGTTTTGTGACCTTTTGAGGCAATACCTGTGAGCTGTTCTATGAAATTGGCTATTTATCAAGTAAGGTTCACTGCAGGAGCTCATGCCTTGCCAGATGTCAGTCACTCAAAATAAGCATAAAAACACTGCATGCACATATTTGACATGTGTATAGGAACCTTAGGAAGCTCTTTCACCAAAGTGCAACTACTTGATGAACAACTCATTGTTATTCTAATTTTCCTATGTAATAGTGTAAAAATCAATCCCATTTTATGGACAAAGGAGTTTTTATGATCACTCTAGCTTCCCTTTCCAGCACTGAGAGGCTGCTGCTTTTTGATGGTGATTCATTAAGAGAATAATTATGGTCTACTTCACACATCTACACACAAAAAATATATCTCTCACCAATTCCATTTCCCTTAACGGTTGTTCATTTCATACTAGAAGATGTGTTCTAAGATTGATGAAACGTGTCCAAATGAAGTCTTTCTTTCTTGAAGTATTGAGACTTGTAGACACTATTTTCAGGTACCATGAGGCTTCTGTGGTGACATTCTCCTAAGCAATCATTAAAAGGGTTGGATGGCATGTAGGGGGTACTTCTGGCCAAAGAGTTACAATATTTTCTTCTGTATATTTACAACTTTTGAATTGAGGGGGTAAAAGATGGTAGATGGATTATTTAGGATCATTCCATTTTTCTTTTTCATTGCTTAAATGGCTCTTGGAGCTCAACATTGCATTTTTAAGACACTTTATAATACATCATACCATAAGAGAGGTGAAAAAAGGAAAAAAAAATAAATTACCAGTGCTCAGGATATATTTGAGAAGCTGAAAATGAGTGAGTATATAGGGAGAGACTACATTTCTAGATCAAATTTTGGTAAATACTTTTTTTTTCTTTTGGGGATTAAAATAAATAGCTTTCTTCGTATAGGATGTTTTGGTCAAGTTATTGAATCCAGCCTCTTATCCTACCAGTCAATAAGGAGAGTATTTAGTACTAATGAGATGCTTGCTATAGTCTAGGCCTTACACTAAATTTTAGAGATACAAAGACAATCCCAGCCTTTATCGAGTTTACAATCTGACCAGGGGACAAAATGTTTTTAGATGAATGGATCAAGGAAGATTTAGAGAGATAGTTTATGGGGAAAGTGAACTGAAGGTCCAGATAGAGAAACAAATGCAAGGGGGCTATGAAGGAAGAAGTTAGCAATTGGGAACAAAGGAAGGCTTCCTTTCCCAAAGTAATAGTTGAACCTCTTTGAAAAGATGTTAAAGGGCAAGAAGAGAAAGATAGACATCCCAGGAGTGACTGCCATACAGTGAAAAGACAAAGAGATGACCGTATGCAGCCATCTATAATAAAGGTTCAATTTGACTCTGTAGCGTACACAAAGGGAAATTATATATAAGGCTTAAAAGATAGGTTGGAATCAGGTTGAGAAGGACATTAAATGCAAAGAAAAAGAGAATTTGTTTGTTTTTTAGAGGTAATAGAAAAGTACTGAAATACACTAAGGCTCTCTCCCTCCCCTTTACTACCTCTTGCATTGGGCATAATTTTATAGTCAAAGAAAGAGCATCATTATTTCTGGAAAGGGTAGATACACTAATTGCATTTTGCCTCTTCCAACTATCCTTATAGGATCCTGGCCTAAATGGACATTAGATATATCTTCTACATATCCTACTCCTATATATGTTGTTGGATTTGCAGAGACTAGATAACCATATTTTATGCACACAATAGGAGATATTATTTCCATACACTGGTTAGATTATATGGTTGTTGAGCTCTTTAGAGCTCACACTTTTTTGATTTTGTGTGGGTTCTTCTATTTAGAACGAAAGACCAGAAACTGGTTCATTCTTTCAATTCATGTCACTGGCATTTAGCACACCAACATATAAGTGCTTAATAAATGAATTTAATAATACTGTCTTTAGATTTCCTTATTGTTTACCAATTTGTTATTTAACTAGTGATTGTTAAGTCTTAATCTGTTCTTACCAGCATAAAACTTGAAAGTATTAATTACAGAATATGATGTTAAACTCTGGTTTCTAGAAAATCTAATGGGAAGTAAGAATTCAATGAATTTTATCCCTAGATATAAGAAAAGTTATAATTACTAGTTGAAAAAAATCCAAATGTGAAAAATGCTCAAATGTAATCAGTATTTTAGTATTTATGTAGAATATTAAAAGAGATCACAAAGACTTGTGAGAAAATTCTATTTGTTTTCATATTAAATATAGAAATAATAATCATCATATAGAAACAGCTAAATTTTTGAAATTTTAGATTTTTATATTTATTTAATTATACACAGAGAGGTTTATATTAATGTATTTTTGGAATTTTTTGTCTATAAAAAGGTCCTTTTAAATGTTTAAACAAGCTCTTACCTTTTAACTGATAAATCTGTTGTTTTCTTGGATAGACTATTTGGATTAGTAATAGCAGCAGCAGCAGTAGTAATAATAGTAGTAGTAGTAGTAATGGTAGTGGTAGCAGTAGTAGTAGTAGTAGTAAATTTCTCCCTTTTGTGCCTGAATATTTTCATTTATAAATTATATTGCTAAGCATTACTTTTCATCGAAATGCCTTTACAAAAGACAGCAATTAGTAAAAAATTGTAACAATTGTTTTCTTTCAAGAGGACAGGAATGAATTTCTTGTTGTTTATTGAAATGGTAATTTAACTTCCTTTGCAAGTCAAAGAACCATTCTGTTACTCTGAATATCCCAAATAAATAGCTATGAATTAGATGCCATATTTGAAGCATGAAGTTTGCTTCATAGAGACTAGAAATTCTATAATCTGGTGGTCTTCATTGAAGAAGGCATATTCATTGATAATTTCTCAGTTCTTGAACTGTGACCTCTTGGTATAAATCTTTTAGTCAACAGTTTAGATCAGAGTATACTCACAACTTTCCATTGAGAAGATCCCAGATGTCTTACTACTTTGAAATATAAAGCCATCTAGATGAAAAATGATGAAGTACTAGACTAAGGTGCTGAGAAGGACCTTAGGGATGACTTTATACATAAAAATTGTTATAAATGGAGCAAAAGAATTCATTAAATTTTCTTTAGTAGGTGAAACATACAAAGGAGTTGAAAATGGGTATTCCTGGGTGATAGTGAGAATATAGATGTCATTAACAGAAATGAAGCAATTTGCTGGCTGCAAACCCTAAATTCTAAGTGGGGGATCATCTTTAGATAATCTAAATTTGTGGCAAAATTGAAAAAGACTCCTAAAGACAAGACCAGAGACCAAGTACTGGTAGAATAGACTTGGAGCCACAAGAAGATTTAGCTTTTCAAGAAGAAAACTGTTCTGAATACTAAGTCTTGGAGATTCCTAACAATTAGAAGGAAGGAGAAATAAGGAGAGCTATGTAAGAAAGCAGAAGACCTAGAATGGCATTATGCCAAAGATATTAAGGTAGATAGTATTTAGGTGTCACAGAGAATGAGAATAGAAGTAAATTGTGAAAGGTTTGAGGGAGTTAAGGAAAGGATAAATTGCAAAATAGGAAAATTAGCAAATGTAGACCTTGATTCTGAAAATTATATACTTAAAAGGGCAATCTGGTAGCAATAAATGATAGGTATTTAGAGCAACTATATTTTTATTATTTCATTTTGTTTTGTTTGTTTTTAAAATGAAGGATATCTGTGTACTTATAAAAGTGAAAGGAAAGGGATGGATTGATAGCAATGAGGATGAAGAGGATGTAGGAGAGAATAGGCCATCTTCCAAAGGAGACGCCCTTACTTTCTCAAGTGACCTCTTCAGACAGTATCCAAGGCTTTAAGGATCTGCTTCCCTAAACTTCAAGTTCCTAGACTTGACAACAACAACCAAAATGCACAGAATAAATTTTCTGCAGCAGTTTTACTTAACCCTGTAGTCTCTTCTGTTTTGCCTTCTCATCATCCCATCATTTTCCAAACTACACACTCTGTCATCCATGTACTGGCAACTCCTTGATTATCATGAGAAGATAATTAGGGTGCATGCCACATATGAATCACACACACACAGGTGCAGAGAATAATGAGGAACTCTCCCTCCTGGTCTATGTCTTCTTTGCTTTTTATCCTCCTTTTTTCACCCCTTTCTTTCTCTAAGCAGATCCTAAATCCCATCCTTATTTTGAGGACACCAAGGAATCTCCATAGTGCACAGTTGCACTATTCATATTCATCTCTAGCACTATATTATTGTTGGGACAATGCTGGGAGGACATAAATACATGTAGAGAATGGAGATAAAGAGAATATAGATGATGAAAAAATATACATAATATATATATACACACACATATATACATATATATATATATATATACACACAAATGTATATCGAACAAAAACAAATCTGATCAGAAAAAGACTGAGTTCCATTGTCATTTGAGTAGTTGTAAAGGGCTTGTTGTGACTTGAGTGTTATCCCTGAAACAAAAGCCATTCTTGTATTATTGAATGAATGCAAGGCCATGGAGTTAAGAATTAAAGTTGACAGTCATTTAAACAGCAGTGGAAAGGGATATGTAAAGGTATTGCTAATTACTAATTAAACATTATGCAACAGCAACAGCATAAAGGATATTAGCATTAGAAGATGAGATTGATAGGTTTTGTATCACAATGCTCATCCCCCTCCTTTCTTTCCCTGAGATGTAATTTATCCCATTTTGACTCCATTTTCTCTTCTTCCAATAGAATCACCTTTCCTCTTCTAGCTTCTTTTTTATATCATTACAATAAAATCAAATTATACCTGCATCCTCTAAGTATACCTATAACAGTGATATAGGTCTCAAGAGTTAAACATAGCATCTTCCCATAAAGGAATGCAAGCTTTTTAACTTTTAAAAGAAAGTTGTTTTTCCTTTTTTTTTTTTTTTTTTTACCTTTTTATGCTTCTCTTGAGTTCTGCTTTTGAAGATCAAAATTTCTATTCAATTCTGTTTTTTTTAATCACAAATAAATTAAATTCACCTGTTTCATTAAATATTCATTTTTCCCTGAAAGAAAATGTTCAGTTTTTCTGGATAGTTGATTCTTGATTGCAATCTAAGTTCCTTTGCCTTTTGGAATATCAGATTCCAAGCCTTTCAATCCTTTTAAGTGGAAGCTACTACATTCTGGGTAATCCTGATTGTGGATCCTTGAAATCTGAGTTTTTCTTTCTGGCTACTTGCAATATTTTCTCCTTAATTTTAAAATTCTAAAATTTATCTACAATGTTCCTTGGAGTTGTTATTTTGGGGTCTCTTTCAGGAAGTGATTGGTGCATTCTTTCAATGGTTATGTTATCCTCTAGTTCTAGAAGATCTGGGAAGTTTTCCTTGATAATTTCCTGAAAGTTGATGTCTAGGGTTTTTGTTTTGTTTTGTTTTGTTTTGTTTTTTCATCATGGTTTTCAGGAAGTCCAATAATTCTTAGATTGTCTCTCCTAGATCTATTTTCTGGGTCAGTTGTTTTGCCAATGAGATATTTTACACTTTCTTCTATTTTTTTTTATTTTTTTAAATTTTTTTATTTTATTTTTTTTTACTGATTCTTGAAGTCTCATTAATTCATTCAATTGAACAGAATTCTTCAATTCTTATTTTTAGTGAATTGTTTTCTTTAGTTTTTTTTTTAAATCTCCTTTTGCATTTTTCCAATTGAACTTTTAAATGAGGTGTTTTGTTCATTGCATTTTTTTCCATTTCACAAATTCTTTTCTTTTTCATATCTATTTTGTGAGGAGTTATATATTTTTTTTTCCATTTCATCTATATTTAAGGAGTTTTCTTCAGATAATTTTTGGTTTTCCTTTTCCAAAGTCATTGCAAAGATTTCATTTATTCCCCCATTTTTCTTCTCTCTTTTAAGATCCTTTTTGAATTCTTCAAAGATAGCTTTGTGAAATGGAGACCAACTCATATTTCCCTTTGGAACTTCATCTGGAGATAATTTGCCTTTAGAATCCTCAGGATTTGAGGTCTGTTCATTTCTTTCTCCATAAAAGCTATCTAAGATCAGAGTTATTTTTGCTTTTGCTCATTTTTTGCTCAACACGTTAAGGCCTGTTCTTAGACCAAAGGGGCAATAGCCATTTTAAGTTTTCCCTGGGGCCTGTGCTGCTGACTGATTTTTGGTGCTGGGTAGTTGTGGCCATGTCACATGTTTTTCTGGGGTTCAGAGACTCACTAATTGCCTTTGTATTTGCTTTGGATGCCTTACAGCTAATCTGTTGATTCACTGGGTTGTAACTAGGACAAAGTAGCCTAAAAGCCTTCCAGTAAATTCCACAGTGCAGGAAGGTGTAACACCCTGACTCCCTTCAAGCTGGCTGCATCTGCATTCAGCCATCTCTCCCCCTGCCTGATTGAAACAAACTTTTTCTGAAGTTCTTCCAAAATATCTTCTGCTGTAAATTTATTACACTCCAAATATGTGTGGTTTCTTTTACTCCAAAACCAGTTCAGAGGTTTTATTTGCTGTTGATCTGAGGAACACTAAGAGAAATTCAGATAAAGTTGTGTCTAGTCTCCACCATCTTGGCTCCATCCCAGTTGTTGCTATTTTAATTAGTTGGTATGTTTAAATTGATTCTCTGGGTTTCTTTAATTTTTCCATCATTTCATATGCAAAAAGTAATACTCTTGTTTCCTAATTGTCTATTCTATTTTTTTTTAATTTCTTTGTTTTTTTTCTTATTGATATAGTAAACATTTCTAGTATTATATTCATTAATAGTAGTGATAATGGACATCCTTTTTTCACCCTTGATTTTATTGGGAAGTCTTCTAGCTTATCCCCATTACAGATAATGCTTGTTGATGGTTTTAGATAGATATTTCCTTTCCTTTTAAGGAAAGCTCCATTTATTCCTATGTTTTTTTGTAGCATTTTAATGGGAATGAATGCTGCATTTTGTCAATGGTTTTTTCTAATTATATGATTTCTATTGGTTTTGTTTATTGATGTAGTCATTATGCTGATCCTTTTTTTCTAATATTGAACCAGACCAGTATTCCTAGTATAAATCCCACTTGATCATAATATATGATCCTTGCTGTACTCATTGTTAGTATTTTATTTAATATTTTTGCATCAATTTTCATCAGAAAAATTTATTTACAGTTTTCTTTCTTTATTTTATTCTTCCTGATTTAAGTATTAAAACCACATTTATGTCATACATGGAATTTGGTAGTATTTCTTTGCTTTATTTCTAAAAAGTTTACATAGTATGGACATCAGTTTTCTTTAGTGTTTGGTAAAATTGTTCTTGGATTTCACTGGATGAAAAGTATTGAGCCACTTTGTCAGCCATCATAAATGCCATCATCATCATCATCATCATTATTTATTTGTGAAATTCGCCTGCAAATTTAGTTGTCCAGGACCTCAGAGAAGATACACAGTTTGTCTTAGGTTTTGTGTCAAACTCAGTCAGGCCTCCTGTACTTGCACTGTAGTGGTGTTTGCTTCAAATAGTCCAAAGTTGCTTCTTCTCCCAAAAGATATATCTTAAATGGATTTTCATGGTCAAAATGTTTCATATCTTGGAACAATGCTCACTTATAGAACATGGCAGCAATGTAAAATCCGTGAGGTCCATCTGTTTTAATATTTTTGAAAATGAGGTGAACAGAACTGAAAAATATAGATTATAGGAGTTAGTTACTTTCTATACTGCCCTTGCATTAAGAGAAGTTATTTATCTTATCTTTTCAAGAAAAGGACAATTCTAATTAGAATGGCTGAAAAAAGAGGGAGAAACAGAGAAAGAGAGAGAGAGACAGAAACAGAATGGCTGAACCAAGATATGTCAGTAAAAATCCCTGCAGCTCATTCCAATGGTTCAATCATTAAAATAGCCTTCTGCCTTATGGACTCATGACTTTCAGCTTCATTCTGACCCATTATTTATTTTTCATTATGGTTGAACCACAGGAAGATTGTTTTGTGCAGGTCCTATTCCTTTCCTCACCTCCTAATTCTCTCTCTCTCTAGGGCAATAGTCACTGTCACAAGTTCCTGGGGAGTAACATAAGCAATCAAGAATCCATGAAAAGGCAATCCCTACTCTAGCAGTCATGTTATTCTCTTTCAGAGACCAAGTGGACACCATGACCTGTTCAGTTCATACCTAATTCTCTTATAATCCTGCTTTCCTTCTGGCAGTATAATGCATGGCCAGTCATCCCTAGGGGTTTTTGTAAGAGGCCACCAGAAAGTAAGTTAACGGAGGGCCCCCAGCTGCCTGGCAAATTAATGACATTGTAAGGGGTTGCCTGCTGGGGTGAAAATAAATTGTAAGTCAGGATTGAGAGGCAGGTAATGGGCGCTAGTCAGCCTGCAAAACTCTTTTCCAACTTCAGCTGACCGCATGCCAATAGAAGTGGCAATAACTGTCAGCACATTTTATGGCACTTTCACAATCCCCCAGTGAGAGTGGAAAGGTGGAAAGAGTTGTATGATTTGATTTAAAGTTCCAGGCCAACTGTTTCCATACCACTTCTTTCCAAGCAAAAGGGGTGTCATCTCTGATCTTCTTTCAAAGATCCATTGGAAGTTGTTGGAATCCTTAAAATAATTTGTAGCTCATTTAATTAAATCCTCCCACATCAGTGATCTTGGCTTTTTTAGAACTGGTCATATAATTTAGTAAGTAGGGTTGGGGAAATTGGACTTTGTCCTAGGTCACTGAAAAATTGAGAACACTGACAGAATATATACTCCATTATTCTGGGCTGCCTCTTCCTGTGGAGTCTTAAGTATTAGAATAACTTTGATCATCTCTTCCACCATAATCTGTTTAATTAATTTTTAAAAACTGGATTTAAAGATACATTTTGTAAAGTTTATTTCAGATATCAAGTTTTCTAGTTATAGTTCTGAAGTTAATCATGGTTTTTATCACTTTTTTGTTTTGTTTTTATTTTTTGCAGAGGAATTGGGGTTAAGTTACTTGCCCAGGGTCACACAGCTAGGCAGTATTAAGTGTCTGAGGCCAGATTTGAACTCAGATCTTACTGACTTCAGGGCTGGTGCTCTATCCACTGCACTACCTAGCTGCCCCATCACTTTGTTTTGTAACAGACATCTGTTTTCATTGGTGTAAAGAAGTCCAATATAAGGATTCCCTGTACAAGTACAGATATACAACTATTCTTCAATCTATAGTCTGGCATTTTTCCATGTCCACAGTCAATATATATCATGGACATGACTTTAATTCAGGGCTGTCTAGCTTTGAAAAAGGTTCTTCATCCATTTGTGTCATGCAAATAGATACCCAATGCAGAAGTTACTATTTCCTAAAACAAAGACTCATCATTTTTATCTGAAGAAAATTTCTTATATTTATACCTCAAATCTGACATTCTCTATAACTTTGTTGGGATAGGTACTCCCTCCATTTATTCATATTTTAACTTTATTCTGCTTTAGCAGAAGATCTTCATGGGTTGTGACTAGAGTCATCATTGATGGTAATCTTTTTGAAGATGATCATCTCAAAGCTTGGTTTGCTACTCCTCAGAAAAGTAACACATTGCCTATCGTTGAGCCCAGACTGGAATTCTTTTTAGCTTTATAAGAGTTACCAGAATCTGTGTACCTCAAGTAAATTTCCAGAAAACTCAAGATACAAATTATCTTCCCCAAAATTATCTGATACAAACTATCTGATGGTAAGCCAGAAGACAGGATTTTACTGGAGAAATATTCACAATGTTCAAATAAAATATGCACGTTACTATAAATGATTATAAATAATTAGTAAATTAGTAGGTTGTGTATGTGTCATTTTATTTAATTAGCTAATATTTAGTACGCACACATTTATTAAACTTTGTTGGTAGAGCTTCATCTCAGGAGTACAAGAAAGAGAACTATAAAGTTTAGATAAGAAATAACTCTTAACCTTGTAGAGGTTACAGTCTTGTGCAGGGAGTTGATACAAACATGATTAAGTATGATACAAAATTATTGGTCATAAATTCATCAGAAATGTTGAAACAAAGGGCAACAGTACTTCCTCTCCCCCATACCCCAATATCTTCACATAGAAAGAGAGGGGGGAGCCTGCTGCCTGACTACAAACATTTCCAGCTTTCCTTCATTTTTAAAAGTCTTCACTTAATCCCTTAATCTAGCCTATATCTCCTTTCCATTTCATAGTCATACTTCTAGAAAATACTTTTATATTCTGCCTCTACTTTTTGGTCTCCTCCTCATTTCCCTATCTCTTGAAAACTGCCTTCTGACCTCATCATTCCAATCAAACAGGTTTCTGAAATCTTCCTGGTAATCTTTTAATTGTAGAATCTGATGACTTTTCTCCATGTTCTTCCATCTTTACCTCTCTAAATCATTTGATATTGTTGACTGGCATCTCTTCCAGGATAGCACTACTCTATCCATTTTTGTGACATTTCCCTTTGTTCTCCAACATATATGTCTCAATCTCTTTTACTGGATCATAATCCATATTTCAGAGTTAAGAACTGTGATGAACTCCAATGCTTTGTTCTAGATCCTATTCTCTTCTCTGTACTTTTTTTAAATGACTTCATCAATTCATAATCACTTTAATTATCATTTCTATTTTAAAATCTTATAGATCTTTTTGTCTATCTCAAATTTTCTCTCCTGAGTTTCATTACTATAAAACAAGCTGATGCTTATTGGACATGGCTAATGGATGTTCTATAGGTGTTACAAATTCAACATGTCCAAAATATGACATTTTGTTTCCCAATGGCAGTCTTCAAGGAGAGACTGGATGACCACTTCTTTAGGTATTTTACTGGAAATTACTTTGGGGTTATATGGTTGCTGATGTCTATTCCCATGCAAAATTTCTGTTTCTGTGCCCCAACCTGTTCCAATCTCTCCCCTCTTCCTAACATCTCAGTTCTTGTTAATGGTACCACCATGTTTCATAGTTGCAACTGGAAAGTCAGTTTCATCTCTTCCTTTTCCATCACCATCCTCCTCATGTCCAATCAGTTGTGAAATCTTAACAATTCTCCCTGTACAATATCTGTTGGATTCACCTCCTTTTCCATTTTGAGAAAACCAGCAACTTAGTTCAGGATCTTTCCACCATTTACCATCTGGACTGATAGACTACGTTTCTGATTGTTCTCCCAGTTTCAGTCTCTTACTGCTCTTATACATTCTAAATGAAAATATTTGAATGATGAGTCTGACCATGTCATTCCATTGCTTAGAATGCTTAGAAAGATGCTTAGAAAGTGTAAAGGCCTGAAACTCTTGAATTAATGCACCGGGGTCAGTCAATCGAGACGAGGCTAATTACTGATTGGACAATACTCTATAGGAATATGCTTGGAAAATGGCCCTTCCCACTATCCTATGCTGGTCCAATTATTTGGTGCATTCAGAGAATTGTGGGAGGGACTAGGAGGTACAGTAAGACTAGCCAGGATCATTTTGAGAGAGAGACTAGGCGGTGAGGTCGTAAAGGTACTACACGTCCACTCTCTTCACTTCTACCGCTAAAGACCAAGAATAAAGACCTTTGCTTATCCTGACTCCTGGTGATTCTAAGGTACCCAGGGTGCTAAGCGCATTCGCCACAAGAAAGATCCAGTTCTTTCCTATTTTTATCTGGGATTAAATATAACTTCTTGTTTGGGAGGATATTTAAAGTCTTTCCCAATCCCCAAGACTATATGACCAGGCTTTTTGTATAATATTTTCCCTCATTCTAGTCACACTGATTTGGTTACTGTTCCCAGTACACTGTTACATGTATTATTTCATTCCTTTGTATAGACTGTCCTCCATAACTTCTTATCCTCTCTATCTGCTGACATATGGAATCTTTAGTTTTGTATTCTTACTTTCCCAGTAACTGATACTTTTCTATCCAGAAAGGACATTTTCTGTGAGCATACTCTGTATATTACTTGACTAAGGACATATTGTTTTGCCCCAATAAAATATAATATCCTTGAGGACTATTATATTTTGTGCATTCTGTGCCTATCCTGGAATATGATAGGAGCTTCCAATCTTGGCATATAATAATAGCAGCTTCATAGCATCATATACTTTAAAATATTTAAATACCTTTTGAATTGAGTGAAATCTTAATGTGATGTACTCCTATTATATATACTATAGGGATAACTGAGGCATAAAGGAATGATATTTCAATAGGCACAGCATAAGGTGAGGAACATCTCTCTCACATAGAATTTTCAACACAGGATTAAAAAAAATTTTTATTTTAATCTGTTCTCCAGATCTGTTGTTTTAATTCTAAGATGTTTCACATTCTGTGCTATTTTTTCATTCTTTATTTTGTTTTGCTGTTTTGTGGTCTCTTATAGCTTCATTGACTTTACCTTGCACAATTCTAATTTCCAAATTGTTATTTTCACCTTTAAGACTGTCTCTTCTTTTCTAGTGAGTAATTTTTCTTTCACAGTGTTCTTGTTGTTCTTGCATGATTTTATTTTATTTTTTTAGATTTTCCTCAATGTCTCTCATTTGATTTTTAAATTATTTTTTGAATTTTTCTATAAATTCTCTATGGGCAAGGAGCCATTTAACATTATTCTTTGGGATAGGAGAGGCTTTAAAAAATGTCTTCTTCTGAAGATGAAGTCTTCCCTGTTACCCTAGAAAGTTTCAATGATTGAGTTCTCTGAGAAGTATTGTGCAAACATCTCTAATTGTGGGGTGGGGAGATTGTGCCTCTAGTTTCACTTCAACTCCTCCTAATATGGAACCCCACTTGAAAGTACTTGCAGCCATCAGCCACTCTGCCCCACTGCTTCTGCACTCCCAGTGAGCTGGGTAACCTGCTGCCCAGGGCTGTATCTCTGCAGACTGCTGGGTATGGCATTCTTAATTAGCTGAAGTTTCCTCAGACTGTCTGGATTCTGACCCCTAATTCACATGTAGTCAGGGAGGTGAACGTCTTCTATAGTTCCTGATGAGTCTCCGGCCAAACCCTGATAGCCCAGGTCTCCCCACTTGGTATTTCTCTGAGTTAATCTGGAGGTGTTTTTGCTTCACTTGGGTTAATCTTAGCTTGGAAGCTTTCTTCAGATCTTCTTAGGTTATACCCCTTGTCCTGCCCCAAATCTTCTTGATTTTTTACTAGTTATTTTCACTCTCAGGCACAAATCTGTTCTATTTGTGGGAGAAAATTTACCAATCTAGCCTGCCATCTTCCCAGATCTTCCCCATGAAAAAAAGATTCAAGACAAAAAACAGGGCCAATTATTTAGTCCTATTGGATTCCATCTTGAAAAAAAAACATTAGGATAAGAGAATGACCCGAGATGAGGCTAAAAAAATAGAATGATTCTAGGTAGTGAGCTAGAGAGAATGTGATTCAGTGATACATTGAAAATGGGATGAAGTTCCTGAGTAGAAATGTCAATCTTTCATTGAGAACTGAATTCACCAGGTCATTCATTCAAAAGAATTTTATCTAGTGCCTCCTAGGGGTCAGACTTTGTGCTAAGCATTGATAATACAAAGGCACACTCCTAACTTCAAGGAGCTTCCTGCATACTAAATTAAGCCTTCATGATGTATTTTAGATAGCTTTTTTTCTCTTCTTTTAAGTCCAAGTTGACAAGAAACCATTAAAAAGAAAACATTTCTGTGAAAACTAAAACAACAAGCATTTCATCACATATATGAAGTCTCCCCAGTCCTAAAATTCAGTGATGCTATGACACCTGATTCTTTAATTTAAATATGTACTCGATCTGATTCAACACAAATTTTAAGTTGCCTACTCTATACATTTCAGAGTGTGATCATTAATAAAGAGAAATATCATTGAATTAGACATTTGGATGAAGAGATCTGTGCCACCTCATTTTGCAGATAAGGAAACTGAGGGTGATGAAGATGAAATGAACATGGATAATAAATTCCAAAGACAGAATTGGAACCCAACTGCTCTGGCATAATAGTCTGATTCTGACATTCTACCTGCTCAGCAAAGCCATTCATCCATTTATATCAATATTGATCTATAATCTACTATGTACTTGGCTCAAATTATCAATATGCTCATTTTAATGAACAATTGCCCAGCAGTTATGTTTCTAATTGGAAGGTGTTGGGCAAGCCATTTATCTCCCTCCAACCAGCCTGGCATATATAACCAACATAGCTTAAAAGGGGCTGCAGTTAGAATTAGAATATTTTAGTTCCAATTCTGCTCTCACCAGATTTGTGACCTTCAACAAGACTTCCATTCTGGGCCTTAACTTTCCATCAGCAAAATGAAGGTATCGAATGTAATCATGAGTTCTTAACATTTTTAATGTCATAAACATTTTATAGTATTCCAAGAACAACTCAGGTACACCAACCCCCCATTTGTCCTTCTACTTTGATGTGAGTTTGGTAAAAGCAGGAATTACTTTATATTTTGCCCTTATGTCCCCAGCACCTAGCATAGTTCCTTGCACTATTGCTTTGTTTTGTTTTTTTTTTTTAATTATTTAATAATGCTTTCCCAATTGCATGTAAAAATAATATGTTTTTAAAGTTTGGAATTTCAAATTCTATCATTTTTTCCTCCTTCTCCCTCTCTCTTGATCATAAACAATATGTTATGGGTTATAATTGTACAACCATGTTAAACATTTCTATATTAGTCATTTTGGATGAGAGAGAGAGAGAGAGAGAGAGAGAGAGAGAGAGAGAGAGAGAGAGAGAGAGAGAGAGAGAGAGAGAGAGAGAGAGAGAGAGAAGGACAGAAAAAGGGAAGAAGGTAGGAAGAAAAAAAAAGAAAGAAGGAAAGAAGAAAAGAAAAAAAAAAGAATAAAGAAAAAAAAAACCTGCCATGCTTCAATCTGTATTCAGACAACGGGAGATAGCATTTTTCATCATGAGTTCTTGGAGATAATTTTTCATTTTTGAATTGCTGAGAACAGCTAAGTAATTCACAGTTCTTCACTGTAAAATATTGCTGTTACTTTATACAATGTTGTCCTGGTTCTGCTCACTTCACTTTGTGTTAGTTTATGTATGTCTTTCTGTTGTTTTCTGAAATTATCTTGCTTGTCATTTCTTATAGCACAATATCCATGCAATCATACAGTGTCCTGTTTTAATTTTTTTTCCTTTTCTGTTTTTTCTTTTTTTCTATTTGCTTTTAAATAAAATAAATAAAAAATAAAATTCTTCACAATATGAAAAAACAATCATATACCACAGCAGGTTCACTCATTCCCTGATGGGGATCCCCTTGATTATCAATTCTTATAGAGATGTTATAAATATCTTTGTACAAGCACATACCCTCCTCTCTCTCTCTCTCTCTCTCTCTCTCTCTCTCTCTCTCTCTCTCTCTCTCTCTCTCTCTCTCTCTCTCTCTCTCTTTCTCTCTCTCTCTCTAACTCTCTCTCTCTTCCATTCTTATCTCTTTGGAATACAATCCTACCAATGGTTTTACTGGATCAAAGGATATGAACAATTTTAGAGTCTTTGGGCATAATTCCAAATTGGATCAGTTTATAACTCCACCAACAGTGCATATATCCTAATTTTCCCACATCACTTCCAACATGTGTAATTTCCCATTTTTTTGTCATATTAGTCAATCTGATAAGTATAAGGTTGTACCTCATAGTTGTTTTCATTTGCATTTCTTTAATTAATGGTGATTTAGAGAACTTTTTTATATAATTATAGACATTTTTTATTTCTCTGCCTGAAAATTGCCTGTTCATATGATTTGACCATTTATCTTTTGGGAAATGACTTTTATTTTTATACATTTTACACTGTTTTCTAATATTTGGAAATGAGGCTCATATCAGAAATGCTTGTAATTTTTCTCCCAGTTTTCTTTTTCCATTCTAATTTTGGTTTCATTAGTTTTGTTTATGCAAAATCTTTTTTTGTTAATTTATTTTTTACTCAAAGTTATTCCTTTTACATTTTGTAACATTCTCCAGATCTTCTTTGGGCCTGAAGTCTTCCCTTACCTATAGATCTAATAGGTAAACTATTTCTTGATTTCCTCATTTGCTCATGGTGTCACCTTTTATGTCTAAATCATGTGTCCACTTTGACCTAATCTTGGTATAATGTGTGAGATTTTGGTCTCTACCTAGTTTTTATTTGTTTCTTTTCCCATTTTCCCAAGAGGTTTTGTCACATAAGTTTTTGCTCCAAAAGCTTGTATCTTTAGATTCATTATACACCAGATTATTATGATCATTTACTATAATATATACTCAGCCATCTTACAGTTGTGTCTGATTCTTCATGATCACATTTGGGATTTTCTTGGCAATGATACTAGAGTGATATGCAATTTCTCTCTCAACTCATTTTATAGAAGAAGAACTGCCAACAGAATTAAATGACTTGCCTAGGGTCACAATCAGTTTGTGTCTGAGACAAGATTTAATTTGGGAAATTTAGTCTTCCTGACTACAGACTCCACTTTATCATCTGGCTGCCCTTTACACCTGATAGGACCTTAACAAATATATGTTTAGTTACATTGGAATTATTGATTTAAATCAATTACTATTTTATTATAGTATCTATATTCACTGTTTTCCATCTTTTCAGCACTTTAGAATCTAGAGAGAATGGGAGAGGGATAACTACAATGCAAGTGAGTGGTGCAGGTGGGACAGTAAAGAAGATCCTGTCTAAAAGTTGTAGACTAATCAACTTGATGAATGAATTTGAGTAGCTAGATAGCTTAGTGGATATGGTGCCAGGACAGAGTGGGGAAGACCCATTAGAACTCATGCAAGTTCCAATCTGACTTAGCTGTATGACTCTGGGCAAGTCATTCATCTCATTTGTTTCAGTTTCTTCATGTTAAATGATCAGGAAAAGAAAATGTCAGACCACTTTAATATCTTTGCCAAGAAAACCCAAATAAGGTCACAAAAAGTCAAATACTAGTGAAAATGCCTGAATGACAAGGGACTTGATGAATGAACTTCAGGTCAAGTCAAAACATCTTTTTCAATTGTTGGTATCTCCAGACTATCTCCCATTCCTTTGCTGACAAAGTCTGTTACATTTTGCATCATTGCCAAATCACTACAGAATTTCCCCAATGTCTTATCCCAGTGTTTTACAATGGCACAAAGGCTACCTCCATGCTTTGAAGGCTGTGAGCTATGGCAGCATATGGCTATGCTTAAAAGGCTTCCAATATGACTCTAGAAAGAGTCTGAGACCCAATCTACCTATATATGGAGAGGCTCATCCCCAAGAAGCTATTGCTTTGGGGAAGGTTCATTTTAACTCTGACAACTCATGAAACCCATGTACTTAAGTCTTGGTTGAACCATCTATTTCTGCTTGAACAGTGGTGAGTTGAAAAAAGGATAGCAGAGGTTTCCAAGAATTACTCAACTTTTAGACTATCAATAAACTTAAACTTGACTGCTCTAAATATGAAGTTCTTGTCCAGTGAAGGATGCGTGGTCATACCTGTAGAGGAACCGACTCCCATCAGATTTGATATCATCCCTATAAATCAAACCATAAGAAAGAATTCTGAGTTTCAAAGAAAGATGAGTTATTCATAAAGATTCCTGAATAGACAAATAAAGGAGTTTACATAGTTGTTTTCATAAAAGGCAATTTGATTCTGTAAAGCAAAATACCACCTTCCAATTTTTTTTTTCCAGCAAGGAGACTGTCAACCATACATCAGAATCATTCAAAGTGTTTGAAAGGCAAGGCAGAAATAACATTACTTAACAACCTTCTGACAATAAACAGACAAGACATCAAAGAAAGATATGGATTTGGCAAAGGAATTTGAGATCTCACATTGAGTTCAAACTGAAGAAGAATGCTCGATGGAGGCTGAAATTATTTGGTACTCCTGTTCATGCTGGTTGCATGAACCCCTGAGATGCTCTTAAGCCTCCTGTAAGAGTTCTGCCCTCACTCAAAAGAGTTTGTGTTAAGGGACAGGTCAATTCCCCGAGAGCCTCCACAGCTGTGGATCGTAGCATCTGAAGGAGTTGCAGGGCAGCCTTTGCTGACACAGGTGTTGCGGACTGGGAATGAGATAAATTGGAGGCAGAGGGAAGAGGAGAGAGGTCAGACAATGCCACGGCCTCTCAGTGAGAGAGGTCAGAGAGCAGCAATTTCCTCTCAGTCTCCTTGTATCATCTTCTCACAAGAGGAGATCCATTCTGGGTTGAATCTCCAGCAGCCACTATCAGGTGGCTCCCATGTATTCCAACAAGTCTGACCTGACTATATATAAAAGGCCAAATGGATGAAGAATGTATTTTCCCCAGACCATGGCATGTATACAGCTTGTTCCTATATATATATATATATATATATATATATATATATATATATATATATATATATATATATATATATATATATATATATATATATATATATATATATATATATATATATATATATATATATTACAAATAACAAAAATGGACAAAAAATTTAGGCCAAAGTTGAATGGGAAGAGGGAAGACTGATTTTCCTTCAAGAAATTAAAGAGATTCATTAATGACCCCAAACTTCTTCCAGAAACTAATGCCCCCAGATTGTTCAATATTCTACTGCATAAATAAGAGAAGTAGAGGACAACATTCACTGAAGAATTTAAAATGACTCTTATACCAAGGACAGTAGAGGTGGGTGAGTGGAAAAAAGGGAAAAGTATTCATTAAGTGCTTAATATGTGTCATACACTGTACTGTTTTACAAATATTATATTATTTGAATATAATTGAAATGAGTATACTACAACATTGAATAAATTAATTTTTAAAATTTACTCCAAGGAACAGGAATAAAATATGTCATCAGAGAAATATATGAGAGTAAGAGAAATTGACTGACTATGCAATAATAGTGAGGGCTGCCTGGTGAACAGACAAAGAAAGTCAAGACCATCAGCACATTCAGTAGACCCTCCTTAGTAGGCAAGCATGGGTTGAATTCAGCACCATTTAGAGAATAGTTCAATGACTGATAGCCTTGTATATTTGAAATCTTTGTGTATTGACTTCTCTATCCATGTAGATCCTTCAAGCATCACGTAAGCTCTTTGATGGCCGGGATAATTTTGTTATTTTCATTTGATTCTGTAGCATATCGTACAATGCATTGTACAAGGTTTATGTTTCATAAATGTTCATTCAACTAAATTTATTCAAATATCTATCTAAAACCTTCTTTCAGTCCCTGGGGCTTTTGGCTGTCCTGTCCAATGCATACCTCCTTTTTTGCCCATCTCCTCAATATTTTCCCAGATACCTTATTGCTGTGAAATGGCTTCTTTTCTCACCCCACTCTAATCCCAACAATAGTGTTACCATGAGCAAATCCCATTAATTATTGTTACCGAAAGGAATGTGTTGATGTACTTTTCTATGACCAGAGTCAACATCCCTGTAAATTTTCTGAGCCTAAATGTCCTTCAGTGACCAATACTCCCTGCATGTTTGATCCACTTATTAGAACATGAGTGCTTTGAGGACAAGAACACTTTTTCTTTTGCTTTTGTATTTGTTTTCAGCTCTTACTGGAGTCAGATTGTCACATTGTAAATGCTTAATAAAAGTTTGGGGTTTTTCTTTGTTCTTTTTAAATATAAGGCAATGTTTCCATATCAAAATGCTCTGAATTTCATTTCTCTCTTACAAACATAATTCAATGGACATGAGCTCTCAGATATTAAAATGTGTTTATTCTAGTTACTTGATTGGCTTGTTATCTCCATTTCAATCCAGAAATAATATCAGGATGCTTAAGTGCTAGATACTGTTAAATAGCCTATGAAGCCAAGTGATAATTCCAGTGGAATAAAATATTTATTTCTAAGGCCAATGATTCATAAAATATGTCACATTTTTGTGGGCCTTGAGGCAGTTATAAATATTATAATCAAATACAGGTTATTGTCCCATGTTATTTTATTATTTTTTTAATCTCTTTGCATTCAATTGGTACTGATGATAAAACTTTTTTTTTAATTAGGCCAATGATAATCTCTTCCTAAAGCTCAGAATATCTCCATCCTAGATGTGTAGAAATGTAGTCACCATTGTCATTAAGGAAACCCCAATGTCCTATTTAGGGTCTCATTTTTAAAATCTAACTTCTTATAATTTCCAAATGATTCAAGTGGATCAAAGGACATCATTTTATCAATATATATTTAATTGAGAAATATTTGCAAGCTGATCAGAGACATAGAAAGCCAATTGGAAAGAAAAAATTATTCTGCTTTCTCGAAAGAAAAGACAGAAGGCCAGCATCAGGTAAGGCAGCTAAATAGGGTGCTGGGGGAGCCCATATATTATAACAAGACCTCCTAGAAACTCAGCCTACAGAATTTCAAGCAAGTAGCTCTTTGCTGTTTAGTACAAAAATCTATAAGAAACTAGGCTCCCATTAGAAGCTGTCTAAGATCAGCTAGATGTAATGATAGCAGAGGCAAAGAAATGTGACAGCTGAATCCCGGGGTCAGAAACAGCTCTTCCTCCTGAAGGGTGGCAATTTCGACTTGAAGCCAACATAAGAACGTTGTGAGAGAGGAATCGAGCAGCTTACAAATTACTCCTCTGATTGAGCTAGATTTTAGATTTCACTCTGGGGAGTGTGCAAGGATATTTGGATCTCACCCCACTCCATCCTGCCAGTCACTTTAATACAAAAATTAATTTTATACGTTCCATGTAAATAAAGGAACAAACATGAACCAGAAGCACATTGTTTTTTTCTTCAAAATTTCTTTTTTTCCTGAGAAAAAATTTTGTTTAATTTTTCCCAGTTACATGGAAACAGTTTTAGCATTTCCCCCTGAAATTCTGAGTTCTAAATTATTTTCCTCCTCCTTCCCCTCCCCCTCACCAAGAATGCAAGCAATTTGATATAGATCATATATGTGTAGTCATTTAAAACACATTTTCATGTAAGTCGTTTTGTGAAAGAAAACAAGACAAAAATAAAACCCCAAGAAAAATAAATACAGAAAACATCTCTTTGATTTGCATTCAGGCTCTACCAGTTCTTTTTCTAGAGGTAGACATTATCTTTCATCACAAGCCCTACAGAATTGCTGAGAATAGCCAAGATCATTATACACTATTTCTATTACTATATACAGTGTTCTCCTGATTCTGTTCATTTCACTTTCCATCAGTTTATTTTAGTTTTGCCAACTTTTCTGAGAGCATCCTGCTCATCATTTCTTAAAGCATAATAGTATTTTCTCAAGTGTTATAAAACAATTGGTTCAGCTATTTACCAATTGATGTATACCTGACATCCCCTCAATTTTCTATTCTTTGCCACCATTAAAATAGCAGTTATACATGTTTTTGTATACATATGTCCTTTTCTTTTCTTTTCTAACTCTTTGGGATGCAGATCTGATCCCGATAACTTTTGGTCAAAGGATGTGCATGGTTTTATAATCCTTTGGGCAGTTCCAAATTGCTCTACAGAATGGTTGAATCAATGTATACTTTAACCAATAATGCATTAAGGTTTAATTTTCCTACAACTCCTTCAACATTTGGCATTTTCCTTTTCTGTCATATTAACCAATCTGACAGGTGTGAGGATAGTAACTCCAAGTTGTTTGAATTTGCGTTTCTTTCAGAGAAAGTGGTTTAGAGCATTTTGATATGACTATAGAGAGTTCTTATTGTTTTGTGTAAAAACTGCCTGTTCATATCCTTTGACCTTTTATCAATTGAAGAATTTGACTCAGTTCTCTATATATTTTAAAAATCAATTGCAAATTTGCAACTCATTGCAAAAACTTTTTTCCCCACAATAATGTTTACCATGTATTTTCCTCCATCCGATTTTTCCCCTGTTTATCCTATTCTCTCTCCTTTTACCTTTTCTATTTTCCAAAGTGGCAAAAATGGCTTCTGATGTTTACCTCCCCCCAATTTTCCTCCCTTCTATTGGCTCCCCCACTTCTTTTATTCCCCTTCCCTTTCTTCTTTCCTTTATGGTAACATATATTTCTATATTCAACTGTGTGTATATAATTTACTTTTTGAGGCAAGTCTGATGAGAGTAAGGTTCATGTGCTCCCCCATTTTATGATACTAGATAATTTATCCTATTTTACTTCTACCTTTCCTCTTCTTCCAGTGCATTCTGCTTTCTCATTCTTTATTTTAATTTGTTTTTAGGTAATCATAAAATTGCATTCAATTCATACCTCTACTTTCTATCTATGTATGCCCTTTTAGCTGCCCTAATAATGGGAAGGGTTTTTAGGAGTTATAAATAACATTTAATCATGTAGGAATATAAACAATTTAACCTCATCAAATCCCTTATGATGTTTCCTTCCTGTTTACTTTTTCACACTTCTTTCCTATCTTGCATTTGAAGGTCAATTTTTCTATTCAACTCTACTCTTTTTTATCAGGAATGCTTTAAAGGCCTTTATTTCATTGAATGTCCCCCCGAAAGATTATTTTCAGTTTTGTCACTTAGGTGATTCTTTGTTGTAATCCCACCTCTCTGGCCCTCTAGAATATTACAAGCCTTCCAGTCATTAAATCATGTGTTATCCTGAATGTGATGCAACAATATTGGATTTTTTTTCTTTTCTTTTTGGCTGCTTGCAGTTTCTTTTTGATTTGGGAGGTTTATAATTTGGTTATAATATTCCTGCAAGTTTCATTCTGGAATATATTTCAGGATTAGTGGATTCTTTCAATTTCTAGTTTAAGCTGGGGGGGGGGGGTTTCCTTTATAATTTCTTGAAAGATGATGACTAAGATCTTTTTTGGTCATGGTTTTCAATTATCTCTCCTGGTCAGTTGTTTGTTTTTTTTTTCCATTGAGATATTTTATTCTATTTTTTGTTATTTTGATTTTGTTTAATTGTTCCTTGATGTTTTATAAAGTTATTAGCTTCTACTGTTAGTTATAACTTGGAAATAAGCCTTTTCTTCAGCTAACCTTTGTACTTACTTTTCCCTTTAGCCAATTCAATTTTTGAAAGAGGTCTTCTCTTCAGTGAATTTTTATATACCTCTTTTCCATTTGGGCCATTTATTTTCAAGGCATTCTTCATTGAACTTTTGTTCCCCTTTTACCATTTGACCTAATCTGTTTGTCTGTTTGTTTTTAAGTGATATTTTATTCATAATTTTTGAGCCTCCTTTACCAAACTATCAAACTTTTTTTCATAATTTTCTTGCATCACTTTCAGTTCTCTCCCCAATTTTTCCTGTACTCTCCTATTTGATTTTTAAAATCTTTTTTGAGTTCTTCAATTGTCTAAAATCAATTCATATTTTTCTTTGAGGCTTTGGATGGAAGAATTTTGACTTACTATCTTCTGAGTGAGTCACCATAATAACTTTCTCTGGCCAGAATTTTATTCTATTCTTTGATTATTTTCCATATTTTTTCTTAACTTTTAACTCTACACTAAAGTGGGGCTATATTTCCCAATACTGATGTGCACAAGGGTTCTTTTCAACCCTGGAATCCAGGGTCCCTACTTCTCTGTGCTTTAAGCTCAACTGTACTACTATTCCTAGTACTGTGACTAAGAACCAAAACTGTGAACCAGAGTCAAGTATAGGCAAAGCAATAGAATTCTGAGCCTTGTGTCAACAAAGGGATCCCAGTCAATCTTCTGGCCCACTGTCCAATTCTCCTTTCATGTGTAGGCTGAGAAGTCTGGAAACTTCCATTGCTACTACTGATTCAGTTTCCCCAAAGCTTCTCCCTGGTTTACTGGGGCCCAGTCTGGGTCTGCTGATACAGCCTTTTCTGGACTACTCTCCTCTCTCACCCTAGTACAACAAACCTTTTCTGCTGCTCTTCTAAAATGTCTTAGTCTGGGAAATTATCTCCCAGTCATTCTAGAATTTTAGAAGGCTATTGAATAGCCTTCAATATGCAATACTGATGAAATAGTCAAGGTGTGAGAAGATGAGGGTCTGCACCGTGGAGAATCTATATCATAAGAGAGAAGGTGTTAGGTTCTTACTAAGTGCTAATGAGATAATGAGATAAGTTCTTACTAAGTGCTAAGTCGGTACTTGACAATTCTCTAGTTCCGGCCTTTCCTGGGAGTTTTACTTCTATGACCTCCTGGGGAGGAGCTTGCATGCTTAGGAGGAGCAAGTTCATTGGTTGAAGTAATTTCCCCCAGAAGCCCTTGCGTTATCCCATGTCCATTCTCTGGGAGGATAAAAAAGAGAAAGAGAGGGAGTCTTATTTGGACCAGACTTGAGGCAGCTCTAGACCAGAGAGCGATTGGCAGTCTCTGGAGACAACAGAACATTACAAGAAGGGGCATATTTGCAAGATGTTGCAGCCTTGGATTAGTATTAGGTTGTGAGTTTAAGGGACTAAAAGGATTGAGTTACCTAAGGAAGACAGGAGAAAAGTCTGTTTGGGACGTAATGAGTTAAAATGTTTACTGGATATCCAGATCAAGATGTCTGAAAAGTAGAAATGTAACACTGAAAGTCAACAATACTTAAATTCTAGAGTATTCAGCACAGAGATGATAATCCATGGGAGCTTCTAAGATCATCAAAAAGAGAAAAAGTATACAGAAAGAAGAGAAGGCCTACGAAAAAACCCAAGGAACAACAACAGCTAGAATACACATACATGAGAATGTGATGTAGACGAAGATCTTGTAAAAGAGACTGAGGAGCAATGGAAGAGGGAACAGTGGCCCAAAAAACAAAGAGAGAATAAAATATTGAAGACAAGAGTGAGCAATAGTGTCAAAGGCCAGAGAGAGGTCAAAGTGAATAAGGATTGAGAAAAAAACACTGGCAACTAAGAGACTATTTAGAACTTTGGAAAGAAAAGTTTCAGGGGAATACTAAGATCAGGAACTGGACTGTATGGGGTAAGAAGCAAGGGAAAGGAGAGAAAGTAGAGGAACCTATTACAGATCACCTTTTTGAGGAATTTAACTACCAAAGACAAGAAAGACTTAGGACCATAGCCAAGATGAAAGCATTAAATGAAAGGTTTCTTAGGAGAGGGGAAACAAGGGGAAATAGGGAAAGACTCATTGGACAGAGACAGATGAAAAATAAATGATTGGGAGGTAACAGAGATATGGAAATGGGGATGGATGGTACTGGGAAAATGCTAGGGAAGTTTAGTTTACCTAAATTGTCGAGTGTGTAAAGGACACTCAGAAAGAACAAAAAATGAAGAAACAAATTGCAGATATATTGTGAAATTTGTATTTGATCATAAAGGGAAGAGAGAGAAGCCATTGGAGTTTACTATGAAGGGAGATGATGAGATCCCCACCTGTGCTTTGGGAAAATTGTTTTGATAGCTGTCTACCAAATAGAATGGAAGAGAGGAAAGATTTGTAACATATAGAAGTTTTCCTAAGATTTATCTCAGATTTAGACTCTAGGCCATTTAACTAATCATTTAAAATGATTGAAATAAACTAGTTTAATAAACTAAAATATCTTAAAACTCTGAAACGCCACATATTTGCAAGAATTGTCCTCCCCCAGCTTCAAGAATCCCTAGGCTACTTCCAACTGATGGATTCACTTGAATCAAATGTCTTGTCCATGTCTGCCCAATCTGCCACTCTACTCCCATGCCCAGAAGTGCGTCAGTGTTTACTCAGGGCCGAGGCTGCTGGGGAAGAGGCAGTTGACCTTTGAGAGCCCCTACTCCTCCCTCTTGCTCAGGCTCATTTACTTTGAAGTTCATGAGCTAAGAGCAGGTTTCCAAAGTGAGACTCGGTGACTCACCAGCCACAAGAGAGCTTGAGGCAGAGGCCAAGGCCACCACATGGCACCTGGCCAAGTGGGGGCCAAGCTGCTTCTCTGGAGAAAACAGTTTGATGACAAAGGGCTGGAGAGAGCACAGCAGACTGAGTTCTTATTTGATGGTAAGACCAAAGAATTAATGAAGGTCTGGGCTTAAAGTTTGTGAATCAGTGGTAACTAGAGGATGGGCTAATCATCCCCAGCATGGTTTCTGAAACCTATGGGAATTTTAAAAGGCTTGAAGTGGAAAATGCAAACCACAAAAACTGCCCAGATAATGAAGTTTATGAATTTGGGGGACAGAAATTTCCGAACTTAAGTTTGCTCCCTATGTGCATAATCTCTGATTCCAATCTGACCATTTATGAAGTGCAGAGAAATGATCTTGAGTCAAATAACAAAAGATAGAATGGCCTTTAGAGTTGCCGTCCCTCACTTCTCCCCCTGCCCATCCCCCCACACACACACACCAGCCTTATAGAAAATGAAGTTGGACTAGGAGCTTAACCTGCATAAGATGGCATTATTTTCCTTTCTAATGTTGTGTATTTTATTTTATTCACACACAAACATTATTCTGAAAAAAGTCCATGAATTTCACCATACTCCCAGACATGTGCATGACACATTCACAAAAGGTTAAGAAGATAATTGCTAAGGCTCCTCCTACTTTGACCCTCTATAATTCTCTTGTACTTTCTAAACCAACTCTCACCATTGTCCCCCTAACCCAATCTCCGCACTATTGTTCTCAGTATCCCCTTGTCCCATTTCCCTTAGCCTGATATATTACCTCCAGTCCTTTAAAGGCCAACTCAGGTTTCTCTTTCTCCATGATACTTTTCCAAACGTTCCCTGTCAATAAATCTCTTCCAGAGATAGACTGGGATATTGATGCAGGAAGGAAGTATAAATACGAAATAAAATTAAAGATCCCCTCTAATTATTTAAGTTGTTTAAGGAATTCTTGGCCTTGAAGTTGCAATGACATTGAGTTATTATTTACTAATCGAAGTCATCATTTTCCTGTATAATGAGAAATCATTGATCCCTTTGTCCAGAGTTGAACAAGCCATAATGAGAAAAGGGGAGGGATTCTCTTTATGTGTGCATAGTGATGAATCACAGAAAATATTCCCTTTCCTAAAGCTGAAGCTGAGGATTGGAGGAAGGAGTGAAATAGGAAGATTGAGATGACTTTTATTGATGGTTGTTTGGTTGATCCCCTGAGGACAACAGGAAATACCCTTACCTGGTCATTTTTAAGCATTTTATCATACACAAGCTTTTGGATAATCTTAAGGGAGTAAAGCCATTGAGAATGAGATGAAGTATTAATGAATTTAGAAGCTGTATAATTCCATGATGGATCACTCATAATAGCCATAAATATATCCTGAATCTCAAAAGTAGAAGGCACCTCAGAGGAACCTATTTCAACTTGTAACTACAAATCTCTTCTTCAATAGTATAGTGAAAGTGACAGTCCAGTCTTTGCTTTAAGTTTTCAAGAAAATTTAAGGCAGATTCCCAAGGTAGCCCATTTGGCTTTGAGAAAGGTATAAGTGGGAAGATGCTTATCTTAATGTCAAGTTGAAATCTGCCTGTGTTCAGCTTGTACCCAAGTTTCCTACTTCTTCCATCTAGATTCAGGTTGGTTAAAATGGGGTTTATGGTCTGTGGAAAGATTTAAATAAGGTTCTAAACTTGGATGGGAAAATAAATATAGCTTTAATTCAACATAATTGGTTTCCTTTGTTATTCTCTCTGTTTAAAAACTTGATTCAGAAAAAGCCCCAATAGTTTTCACTAATC
The DNA here is from genome assembly GCF_048593235.1 of Sminthopsis crassicaudata. Classification (NCBI taxonomy): domain Eukaryota; kingdom Metazoa; phylum Chordata; class Mammalia; order Dasyuromorphia; family Dasyuridae; genus Sminthopsis; species Sminthopsis crassicaudata. The sequence continues at coordinate 5,290,334 of NC_133621.1, read as the reverse complement.
TTCCAAAAGTATCCATGGTAACAAAAGTAATAATAATTATTAGCATTTATACCACATTTTAAGTTTGCAAAATGCTATATAAATATTATTTATTTTATTATAATAGCTATCTGGGGAGATAGGCACTATTATGTCCATTTTACAGGGGAGGAAACTGAGGAAGAGGCTAACTGACTTGCCCAGCGTTATATAGCTAGAATGTGTCTGAGGCTAGATTTGAACTCAAGTTTTCATTCCATATAGAGCTCTAAATCTGGGTGCCTCATATTATACACAAAGAACATGAAGAATCCCTGGATTTCAGAACCAAGAAGATTCACTGAGATCACAAAATCACCCAAACTTTAGAGCTGGAGGTAACCTGGAAGTGATCATCCAGTCCAGTCAGTGCTTGAAACAAGACATGCTTCTCAACCATTCCCAGGAAGTGGGCATCCTGCCTTTCATGAAGAACCCTGTGAAGAGAAATGGCCTCACTACCTGCCAAGGGCTCTACCTTCTGCTTATTGAATAGAGCACTGATTGCAAACAAAATTTTACAAATGCAAAGTCTCTCTCTAACTTTGACCCATTCATTACTCTTACTTCTTCCCTCAAAAGTCTTATGTTATGGATCTAAAAGGAATCAAGTCAGGCTTACAGAGAACCAAAAGACAATTAAGAATTAGGAGAAATGATTGTGGGAAAATTCAATGTGGGGGACAAGAATTTAGCAATTACCACACTATTGAAGAACTGAAATAAGAATGAAGTATCTAATTAAAGGCTATAAAGAAATAGTACAACCTGCCCTCTTTGTAATAAAAAAGCTACTACTCTTGACTAGGATAAACCTGAGAAGAAATTAAGAAAAAACATCACTTTTAAGTAAGAAGAAGGAACCAAGTTTAGTTATTCAGTGATTCTCTCCAGGGAATAATGGGTGTCAATCTAGCTTCCTTCTTTACATCTAGTATCCAACATATGGCTGAATGCCCACAATATTGAGACTGTACATTATGCCTACCAGAGAAGGATTCCTGCCTAGGTCCACAGTAAACCACAAGGCCCCTCAGTTTTCTCTGAACTGTGAGATTCATGATTCTTAGAAGGGAAGGATTATAAAGATCTCCCTTTTTCATTTTTTAAAATTAAAAAGGAATCCAAAAAAAGGAATGAGACACAAGGAAGGGAGTTTAGAACATCATACTAAGTTAACAGACAAATGCACCAAAAGAAACTTTGTTCAGAAAAAAAGAAAATATTCATAAATTCTCAGAACTGGGAGGGTCTTTAGAATTCTTCTTCTGCAAATGCTTCTGGGATTCTCACAACTGATCTCTCCCATCTACCAAAGCACTCATTGTTTCCAAATACAAGGGCCATTTTACTTATCATCCTTCTGGACCTGGGAAAAGCATATGACACTGTTGACAGCATCCCTGACCTGTGTATTTTGTCTACTGTGAGCTTCTAGGATGCTTTATTTCTTGGTTCTCCTCTGGTCTGGCTGACCACTCCACAGGCTTCTTGCTGAAATATGTCCATATTATGCTCCCCCCACGAATGTTTCCCCATTTCCTCTTCACACTCTGCTTGATGATCTCATCAGTTCCCATGATTCCAAGTATCATCTACATTCAGATAACACTTAGATCTATAGCTGTCTCTATAGATATACATGTATGTGTGTAAAACCAAAATCTGTCTTCCCTCCAAAACCCACCCTTTTTTGCAAATCTCTCTATTCCTGTTGACGGCATCACTATGCTCCCAGTCACCCAGAATTCATATCATCCTCAACTTTTTATTCATTCTCACCCCATATTTCCAATAAGTTGCTAAATCTTTTCACATCATCCCTGGTAAATGTGTCCCTCACATGTCCCTTTTCTCCAGCCACCCCTAGCTGGGTACCTCATCACCTCATGTCTAGATTATTCTGAGATTTTTCTAACTGGGCCATTGACACAGAGTCTCTCCCTATTCTGGCTCTTCCTCCACTCAACTGCCAAAGCTAGCTCCCCACTATGCAGGTCTGACCATGATCCCTTCCAGCTCTACTGAATAAAGTCCACTGAGTCCCCAGCATCGAATCCAAAATATTGTTTGGCCTTTCCGATCTGCCCCATCCTCCATTTTCTCTTTTCAGTCTTCCTGTTCGTGTACCTATTGTACAGGCAGTCTTCCCTTCTCTCACTTGCACATGGCATCTGAATTCCCAGCTCCACATATTTGCACAGGCCGTGCATTGAATGCCTTCCTTCTCACTGCCATTATTTAGAATCCATAGTTTCCTTCTAGTCACAGCTGAGACTTAATCTTATACATGATTCCTTTCCTCCATCACCATAACTACTAGTGCCCCCATCATCTTTCCTGCTTTTTACCTATTTTACGTGTGGTATTTTGTCTTCTCTGATCCTCCCCCACCCCCCCAAAAAAGCTCCCTGAGGAAAGTGATTATTTCACCTTTTATTTTGTATCCCTAGGGCCTAGTGTAGTGACTGGTGGTAAGTGCTCAAAAATATCTGTTGATACATTAATTATTTTTATATTAATATATATATATATATATTACTTTATATATATATATTACTATATATTACTATTGCTCAGTTGTTTTCAGTCATATCTAACTCTTCATGATTCTATTTCATGTTTTATTAGCAGAGATACTTTTTGTTCCTTCTTTAGCTCATTTTACAAATAAGGCAACTGAGGCAAACAAAGTTAATTGACTTGCCTGGGATTACACAGTTAATAAGTATCTGAGACGAGATTAAAATTGAAGCCTTCCTGATTCCTGGTCCATATATTTAAGCCTCCACTTATTTCTATTCAAATCATTTTGTGTTGCTGTAAGACCTATTTGTTCCTTCATATCCTCAGATATTTAGAAGAATTTTGAACAGAATTGCTCTTCACTCCCAGAGAATGGGCATGGGATAGTGCAAGGGCTTCTGGGAAGAACCACCTCAGCCAATGAGCCTGCTCCTTCCATCAAGTCAACCTGAGTTCTCACCTTGTAATTGTCCAACCTGAATTCTCACCTTGTCACTGTCCAGACAACCTGAGTTCTCCCTTAGTAATCCTAACACTCTTCCTTACTCTTTCTCCTATTTTGAGGGTGGTGAGTTGGAGTGGACCTCCACAGCGATGCTCCTGATTTTTGTGGATTTCTGCTTACTTGTGGTTAAGAAGTGAAAGTGGGCTTTGAACTGTGTGTGTTGAGGCTAGGGTTAGTCGTCACTGAATAGGGAGACACAAAGAAATTCAACTAGGTTAAATGGGTGGCAGAGGCCAGATTACTGAAACACCAGACTTGAATGACCAGGACCCGGTTCTGTCTATGCAGTGTGCCCCCTGTCCAAGGCCATCGATGCCACACTAAGGGCCAGCAATTTGTGGTCGGAAAGCAGAGCTTATTGGGCCTCCCAAAGCATTACAGGTTAGTTAAGAAAATTCACCTCACCCTAATCCCTGCCAGTCATCCCCTTAAACAGCCCAGTTCTGCTGACACTGTCAGAAAGAGGGTGTTGCTGCCACGTGTGTCACAGCTTGACAACACTCCCAGTGGATCCTCTGCAGGAGGTGGACTTCTGGGGTTTCACAGTCTGAGTCAGCACTGATGGCAGCGCCTAATTGTGAAGGAAGCCTCAGCGGGAGAGTTTGTGGCTGAGAAGAAGAAGTAACACAAGGGATGTTGGCGTGATAGGAGGCCATGGTAGCTAGAGCACAAAACTCTCAAAAACCGTAAGAGCCTAGCCCCCACCTAGATCCCATCTAAAGGTTCTGAAATTGTAAGTCTTGCAAGGACAATTCAAGGTGCTCAGAACAAGCATTACCTTGTCAAAGAACATGTCTCTGGAACCGCCTTCAGCTCTGGCAGTCAAGTTTTTGCTTCATCTTGCCCAGAATGAGATTTCCCACAGATCCCTTCTAGCACCCCTTAATGGACCATCCTCCCCTTCTAGGATACAAGCTTCCAGGGTGCCTCACTGTCTCACCTGTCTGCATTGGCATCCCCCAAGCTTAATTGGATTGTTGTTGGGGTTGGGGTTGTTGTAGCTGCTGCTGCTGTTCAGTCATTTCAATTGACTCTGTTACCACATTTGGGATTTTCTTACCAAAGATACTGGAATGATTTGGCATTTCCTTCTCCAGCTCCTTTTACAAATGAGAGAACTGAGGCAAATAATGTTAAGTGATATATTCAGGTCATACGGTTAGTAAGTGTCTGAAATCAGATTTGTTCTTAGAAAGATGTGCTCAAAAAACTCTTTCTCTGTCCATGAATGAGATGAGGAAATTGAATATAACAGAGATCTAAAAATCTTTAACAGGTCTCAGTTTGACTGAGGCAATGCTCCACCAATGATTAAGGCTAGGTAAGAAATGAGACAGAGAATGGCCTCTTTTATATATTATTAATATATAACAAATACATTATATATACATATATATGTATGTGTGTGTATATATGTGAATATATGTATATATATATATATATATATGCATATATATATATATATATACATGTGTGTGTGTGTGTGTGTATGAAGGGAAAACCTTCAATGTTTCTGACCAAAACAAGAACAATTGAAACTTTCACTTAAAAAGGCCAAGGTCTCCCACTGCATCCAGGGCCATCTCCAGACATCCCGATTTACATATTGCTACTGGATCCAGATGGTCTGGAAGACAAGGTGAGACTGGGAACTTTACACAGTGCTCCCTCACTGAAGTCCAATTTTTATGTCTTGACATCATTTCCCTAATGTCATAATCCTTTGCAAAAATGCAAAACCAATAGCGACAATAACTAAAGGACTAGAGATTTTTTGAAAGAGGAGATATGTGGATTTGGTCCCTAGAGACACATTTATGAACTGAGACCCCCATCTCCTGGCATCCATAGATTCTGTTTCTGTTTATATCTATCCATATTACAGGAATTTGCTGACAGAGAACATCTTGGGGCTCTGGGAATTGAATGGTACAATACTTAGTATGGGGAATGAATTGTACAGTACTTAGGCAAATCAGTTCTGTGAGAAGAGACAGTTTGTTGAGTGGACTTGATTCAGGGTCTTTCCAGTCTCTCATCAGTGACATGATATTAGAGAGCCTCTCGTCTTTCATGTGGGTGCAGAGGAAGACTTGGTTCCTATATTGACAGAAAATTCCACCTAATATATCCATTCATAGATTTTCCATTCCCCGGTAAAAATAAAGAAACAAAACAAAAAAATCTTTATAATCTACATATATTTAGAGGAAGAAATACTCTCTCCTTCATGTGGAGAAAGACCCCTGGGCTTAGAGTTACAAGAACTGAGTTCAAATCTTTAATAGCTTTTCTAGGTGATTATGAATGTCACTTCTCCTCTTTGGGTCTCAGCTTATCTTCCTTATCAAATGTGGGGGTTAAGCTTGACAGTTTCAAAATCCTTGTGAATTTTAGCAATCACCCACCTGCCTACCAAAAGTATCTCTCTCCCCTATCATTCCCTTCTTTCAGAGCATCTTCTATATTCTCCCTACTAAGACACTCAGAGACTAGTGAAATGGATTTCAAAATCAGTAAAGTATCTCTGGACTTCTTAAGGGAGATCTGCAATTAGATTCTGTTTCTCATAGATGGAATGGGGGGTGTTGATCAAAAGATGAACATAATTGTTCACTGAAAGGGACTCCAGAATTGGATTATCAAAGAACTTGCCACTTACTGCCATGTGACCTTGGCAAAGGATGCCATTCCTCCAGGTCTCAACTTCCGTCTTTAAAAAAGTAAGGGTGCACTACTGATCAGAGAAATGCAAATTAAGACAACTCTGAGATACCACTACACACCTGTCAGATTGCCTAAGATGACAGGAACAAATAATGATGAATGTTGGAGGGGCTGTGGGAAAACTGGGACACTGATACATTGCTGGTGGAGTTGTGAAAGAATCCAGCCATTCTGGAGAGCAATCTGGAACTATGCCCAAAAAGTTATCAAACTGTGCATACCCTTTGACCCAGCATTGCTGCTATTGGGATTATATCCCAAAGAAATACTAAAGAGCAGAAAGGGACCTGTATGTGCCAAAATGTTTGTGGCAGCTCTTTTTGTTGTAGCTAGAAACTGGAAGTTGAATGGATGTCCATCAATTGGAGAATGGTTGGGTAAATTGTGGTATATGAAGGTTATGGAATATTATTGCTCTGTAAGAAATGACCAGCAGGAGGAATACAGAGAGGCTTGGGGAGACTGACATCAACTGATGCTGAGTGAAATGAATAGAACTAGAAGATCGCTGTACACTTCAATGCTGTATGAAGATGTATTCTGATGGAAGTGGAAATCTTCAACATAAAGAAGATCCAACTCACTTCCAGCTGATGGATGATGGACAGAAATAATTATACCCAGAGAAGGAACACTGGGAAGTGAATGTAAATTATTAGCACTGCTGTCTATCTACCCAGGTTACTTATACCTTCAGAATCTAATACTTAATGTGCAACAAGAAAATTGGATTTACACAGATATATTGTATCTAGGTTATATTGTAACACATGTAAAATGTATGGGATTGCCTGTCATCGGGGGGAAGGAGTGAAGGGAGGGGGGATAATTTGGAAAAATGAATATAAGGGATAATATTATAAAAAAATTACTCATGCATATATACTGTGGGAAAAATTCTAAATAAAAAAAAGAAAAAAAAAGTAAGGGTGCTGGGTTCATTGATCACTTAGATTCATTCCTGCTCTACCGTCTTAACTCTATAAGACAAGGGAACATTTTAGGAGATTTCAAAAGGCACAGTAGGTTCATTGACCATGATTTTCTCTATCACGGTTGACTTTGCCCCATGGAGACATGCATACACCTATAGTGAGACTATTGTCAGAGATGGATTACATTGTATTTGGAAGAGAGGGTCGGAGTACACTGTCTCATCTAGGAACAGGACAATGAGCAGAAGGACTCTGTTCAACAAAGATTGGGAAGTCTCCAAAGCACCAATTGTAAACACATAATCTTTCAACACATAAATTGGAGCCCCAAAATGCTTTTGGAATTATTTAAATTGCTTTTTCATATTCTGTGGTTATCCATTACATAGACATAGGAAGCTTGTGAGTTTATTATTGTTTGAGATGTTCCATCCAGCCTGCCATTTTAGTAAGGTATGGAGTCATCACAATGGCCGGGACTGATGGAACATTTTAGTTTGTTTGTTTTCCTTCATTTTTTTTGGAAACTTTTAACTTTGGTTTAACATTGGGAACGGAGTAAACTATTGTCTTGCGGCAATGGATCAAAATCTATTTGAGTGTGTGAAATCTTTGTGTTTTGCTCTAGATGACGGCCTCAATGCATATATATGCCAAATGAATGTCTCACCAAACAGATATAATTGTTTAAATAGAATGGCACAAACAATAATGGTATCAGTAACCAAAAGAACCTTGTGCTGCTTCTTTCTTTTAACTACTTTAGCAACCAAAAACTCAGACTAATTTAGCAGCATAAATGCTGAGAAATATCATATATGTGCATATATATCTTTACTTGTATGTATATATATACATATATATATAATATATTAGCATATTAATAGGGATAAAGTATCTGTACTTTGAACTCAGAATGAATGATTCTAAATCCTCCCCCTGATACATACTGACAATGAGAACATATATAGTCACATAGTCTCTTTAAGATCAGAATGTGTAGAGAAAATACTGATAGGTATCAGAACTTATAAAAGCATACATATAGTAGATAGAAGAAAGAAAAAGAGAGAAAGTCATAGAAAGACAGAGACAGAGACAGAGAAACTTGCCTATATTTTTTTAAATTGGATTCAATCTTTCCTCCATCTTTCATTTTTATGAAATGATATTAATCTTTATTTTCTCTCTATCATCCTTTGCAAAATACTCATCTAAGCAACATCATCCCAAAGGCATTCAAGCATGTAAAAGGAAAGTGGGATGTGAAAAAAAAAGAAAAAATGAAAAAGATTTGTGAAAAATATTTCAACAAACCGGTTCCCCCATCAAAATGTAAAGCTCTCACACTAATACTATAACATCACAAACCCTGAGGTTTGGGAGAGTAGAAATGATACTAAAGAGAACAATGATAAGGAAAAGTAAAGGAACAGAATGAAGTTATCCAAAGAAGTGCTGGAGGCAACACAATTGGGAAACTATGAAGGGACTAATTTACAAGGTGTCTAAAAGAGGAAAAGATACTAAGCATGGAAAAAAAAATCTTCAGTCTCAATCTGTATAATGAGAGAGAGAGATTAAACAGTAAATCAAAATGTTCTAAAACCTTACATATGAAGTAGTTTGCATCTGATGAAATAACCTATGTCATTTTATTCTAAATTACTTTATTCAACAATTATGACAAGAGCATTCATTCTGGTGAGGTAAGATGTACCCATTATCCAAACTGGTATTCTTTGATCAAATAGCATCAAGCTTCCTGATCCAGATAAATGTTTTTTTCCATGAGCAACAACACTTTACTGGCCTGGCTATAATTTATGGAGCTCAAAGTTGATATTGGTAATTTTCCTATTGAAAATCAATGTGTTTTAAACATGAAGAAGGGAGGTAGATCAGTATACAGATGGCTGAACTTGGACTCAAGAAAATTCAAGTTCAATTCCAGCCCTTGACACTTGCTATGTGACCCTGATTAAGTCATTTAAGTGTTCTCATACTTGTTTTCTTCATCTGTAAAATGGAATAGTAATGACATCTATTTCACATGGATGTTGTTTAGCTCAAATGAGATTATATGTAAAGTGCTTTGCAAACCTTAAAGCATTATATAAATGTGAACAATTAGGAAACTTTATCTTTTGTTTTCTGAAAGTGAATCACTTCTTTATCCCCCCTACCAAAGTGGTGATGATGAGAATAAAGTTTATAGTGGGATCTGCCCCCATGTTTCTACGAATAATCCAACTAAAAGCTTTTCTCTTTGGTGTGTTTATGCTGAGACTGCTTCCTTAGCAGAATGGACTGTTTTAGAGAGTTCAGGCCATGCCTTTGCCATTATTTTAAAATGGTAATGCTTATCCTTTAAATGATGGGTCTCTTGCCCCATCAAAGGCTCCATTGTCTGCCTAGGATCCTCAGTAAAGGTGCTTTTAGCACCTGATAAATTAGTAATGGAACACAGTTGGTCAGCTTTGAGGCTTTGGGGCCATTATTAAATTGTGGTTTAGTCCTGAAATGTGTATGCTGCAGCTACTTCAGTGACAGGGAGCTGGTAGAGAATTGGTCAATAGATTCATTTAACAAGAAAGGACCTTGAGCTCTAATCTGAAGCTCAAAGAGGGGTAGGGGCTTAACCTTTGACTCCTGGTTAGAGACATGACTGTAACATAAACTCAAGGCTCTTGAGAAAGTCTACATTATCATACACCTCTTGGAAATGATGGGGAAAATTAGCTGAGATTAAAGAACCAAATTGGAGAGTCCAAAAGATCTTGAGAACTATTGTCCTATATGCCTTTTATGACAGTCTGATTAATATCAAAATTCATGTTTATGAAGTTAGAGGCTTGCTTGGTTATTGTCTATTTTGGTTTCCACAGGACCTGATACTTTTCAAAGTAAGCTTTGCCCATTATATCTACAGATTATCAAACAACCTGATGAGATTGGAGTTGACTATATTTAACTAATGAACAAATGAGAGAAAGGAAGATAGTTGATCAAGGTCAAACAGGGATTTAGTTAATGGTGATACAAGGAAAAGAATCCATGTCTCTTGGCAGAAACAAAATTCTTCAAACCACACCATGTCACTTCTACATAAAATCTTAAATAGCATAGAAAAGTGGAGTTTAATATAGCAATGCACTTGGCCTGATTCTTGAGATTCACATTAGCTTTATAGCCTAAAAGAGTGTTCCGATCATGCACTTCATGATTGTAGACATGCATGAATTGTAGAATTTCCTTGGGGGAGAATCCACTCACTGAGGCTCTACTGAGAAGTAGAAGTGATCCAGATTATTCCCCCATGGCCATACTTCCAACAAATGAGGAGTTTCTTTGCCGACAGAAGGCAACCCTATGCCCAACTCCAAACCTCTACACTTATATAATCTGTTGCTTATATAATCTGGCAGTGGAGGCCAATAATTTGACCTCCAGATCTCCACTACATTATTTACTATTCATGAGATCTTTGGCCAAATTATATTATTTCCCTGAACCCCAGGTTCACCATATGCAAAATAGCTGTGTTAGGCTAGATCATTGGCTCTCTAAACGTGGTCCAGAAATACGTGAAATCCTTTCAGGATTCTTGTAAGGTTCAAACTATATTTTTTTCATAATAACATTAATATTTTAAAATGTCTAGCATCATAAATATAAATAGATAACACTAACGTAAACTAAAGCTCTTAGAGGTCCACAATATTTTTAAAGATGTAAAGTATTCCTAAGGCCAAAACATTTGGGAATACTAATTTAGATTTTTTTTTCATAGGATCACTTTAACATCTAAATCTGGGTTTTTTACCTCCCAGGGTTCAAGGTCAGAACTTTTTAAGAACTCAATTTTACTTCTCTGTAATTGTGAAGTTTTGCCATAAACAATTTTTATATAAACCTCTGTTTTATTCAATTTTAGGTGTATGTGAATTTAAATTACAAATTAAATATTTTTTTCTGGAATAAAATAAAAAAATAGAAATAAAAAATAACATCCCGATAACCCCATCCTAAAAGACCAATGAATTGTGCCTAATTAAATGGCTTCAAATGAATGAACTGTTATTCTGAGCTGGCTCTTGTATTTTACAAACCTGACCTATCAGGCTGTCAGACTGTCAGCACATGAGGCTGCATTTTGTCAGGATGGATGGGATTCTGGCTGCTAGGGTAGAGTGGAATCCAACAACTTTGTGGGCCCTGAAAGAATGTTGCTTTGTGTTGCAATGATGGACACCAGGAGGCAATGGATAGAGGTGCTTTATCATCCCTCATTCTTGCTCCAGATGGCCCACCCAAGTGATTCTCAAAATGGCCTTGGGATCTTCCTAGAGGCCCTGCCTTCATAAAGAGGTGCTTAATCTGCCAATATTCAATTTGCATTTGAACATTATTTTTTGGTCATAAGCTCCAAATGACCCAACTCTGACTGTTCTAAGTGGCATTTCCAGCATGGCTGTTTATGGGATGCAAAATGATACAATTGAAGTAGGCTTAGTTTTAATTAATGGAGTTTCAGAACAAGGCTGGACAGCTCCTGCACAGGTTAACAAAGTGATGGAATTAAGGCAAACAGAATCCATCTCCTCTTCATTTACAGTTCTCTCACTGTCTCAAATTGCCTAGCTCATGTTTTGAAACATAAAAGAAACCAATGAGAACATTTAAAGGCAGTAGCAGCAGTAACTCCCCCATGGTTTTTCATTACAATGCAGAGCAGTGCCTGGGCATTGGGACCTGGGCTCTGGCTTACCTCTCTCATGCATGTGGACAGCTATTTAGATGCAGGACTGGAATCCTACAATTCTTATTCTGTCTGATGTTCCATTGTTTTGTGTTTGTTTGCTTGATTTTTTTTGTCTAATTGGATCCACATCACCAAAAGCTGTTGCCTAGGAGAAGATGGATGGTGAACACCTTCTTTTATCTAAAATCCATGAAATATCAAGTTCTTTGGAATTTCTGGAGAAAAAAGAAAGACAGGATCACAGAGTTATAGATTGAGAACTGGAAAGTTCCTTGGGCATCATGGAGCTCAATTTTATCACTTTATAGATGTGAAAACTAAGACTCAGTGAGGTGAAATCCTTACCCAGGATCATAAACTAACAATTGGCAGATGTTGTGACTATCAGATATGTAGCATTTTTCTGTAAACGACATTGTGTGTACAATATCTGGCGAGAGTTATAAACATATCTTTACCTATGTAACAATTGAGACTAGAGCAGTGATCTCTGTTGTATAGGGAACTCCTGGGTAAGGAAGCTCATTATCCCACTGCAGGTTGGCATTTTTTCTGTAACCTACACTCTTGGAGAGATTCATAAAGTTTACCCAACATCCTGCAGCTAATTTCTATCAGTGATGGGACTTTGAGGCCAGGGATCTATCTATTTACTATGTATGTGTAATTATGTGTGTGTTCATTTATATAAATATGAACATCTACATCATGTGTGTGTGCATGTGAGTGTATGCGTGTGGGGTGTGTGTGTGTGTGTGTGTGTGTGTGTATGTGTGTGTGTGTGACTGAGAGACATAGAGAAGAAATAATGAAAGAAAGATCTCAAACACTTTAAATGGATCTTTTCTAGTGAAATTCTGGGGTATTGTGGTCAAGCAAAGCAAAGTATGAGATTGGCAGTGATTGGCTCCGAAGGGAATTATTAGAGGGTTCATGCACAACAAGCTCTTTGATTTCACAGATTGCAACCCTTATATGCCTTAGGTGACAGTCTCAATGTGCATCTGCACCCCTCTGCAGTACTGATAATGTTGACTTTCTTGAAGCAAAGCCAGGATTGCCCATTAATGGCCATCAAACGTGACTAACCCTGGGCTTGAATCTTCTTCGGCTCAGTAGTCAAAGTCATAATTGGTACTTTTTTGGCATCTCTCTGGTGAACCACAAATATATTCCAGGCCCCAGTGAAGGTTTTTTGAGGAATACAGTAGAGTATTTATAGATAAATAGAGAAAGACTTAACTTGCAGACCTTGAAAGTCAGTAATACCAGGGTTATTAGTCACATACAAACTTCCTAGTTAGTACCTCTTAAGTGCCCCCAAGTAGTAAACTCAGAAAATGTAGAGTAGATGCCAGTCTGAATTGGTAAGAGGTACTTCTTCACCAGAAATATATATATATATATATATATTTCATGACAACACAGGTCTAACCAAATCAAAATATCCATAGGCTAATCCTAGCAATTATTTTTCTTTAAAAGCAATTTCAATCTGTAATGTTTCTATTACTTCATTGCATCTCTTTTTTAAAAAATTCATATTGGGATAGCAGTCCTATAAAACCTTAGATCCTCTTTTAAAATATGGATTTCTGTGTTACTGGCTTTCCCCAATTTGTACTTGTGAAATTGATATCTTGAACTCATATGAGACTTTACAACTATCCCTATAAATGTCACTGTTTAATTTAGTACAATATGCTACCCTGTCAATACTATTTGAACTCCTAACTGTCATATTATCTAGGACATCTTATCTATGTCAACTTACCTTTGGTTTGATGAAGCAGCTTCATAGGATGAGGTATAATCAGTTATCAGCAACTCTACTCAGATGGTCATATTCTTTTCCACCACTACTGCAAAACATACAACAATATTTCTAGAGGAGAGGAAAAAAACTCTGGTCATGATTTTAAGGATTTCCAGGTCACTCTCAAGGAATGACAAAGATTGCCTATTCTTTGATTTTTTTTAATCTTTGTTTGATTGGGGGTTTTGTTATTATACATGTACATTAATTTTATATGTATTTCTTTATTAATCATGTTGCAGCAGAAAAATTATAATAAAATGGAAAAAACATATACACACACAAAAAATAAAACATTAAAAAAGAAAAAAAAAAGTGAACATCACATGTGTCGATTTACCTTCATTCTCCATAGTTCTCTCTCTGGATATAAATGGCATTTTCTATCCAAAGTTTATTGGGATTGTCTTGGATCACTGAACTGCTGAGAAGAACCAAGTCTTTCATAGCTGATCATCACTTACTTTTGTTATTACTGTACTCAATGTATTCCTAGATCTACTTGTTTCACTCAATATCACGTAAATATTTCCAGGTCTTTCTAAAATCAACTTGTTCATCATTTTATATAGAATAATAATATTCCATTACTTTCATATCACATAACTGATTCAGCCATTTCCCAATTGATGGGCATCTTCTTTTTTCCCAATTCTTTGCCACCACAAAAAGAGCTGCCACACACATTTTTGCCCTTGTAGGTCTTTTTTCCTACTTCATGATTTCCTTGGAATATAGACCCAGTAATAGTACCACTGGATCAAAGGATATGCACATTTTTATGGCCTTTTGGGCCCAATTCCAAATTGCTCTCCAAAATGGTTGGATCATTTCACAACTCCAACAACAATGCATTAGTGTCCCAGTTTTCTCACATCCCCTCCAACATTTATCATTATATGTTTAGTCATTTTAGCCAATCTGAGAGGTATAAAATGGTATCTCAAAGTTGTTTTAATTTGTATTTCTCTAATCAATAGTAATTTAGAGTATTTTTCATAAGACTATAAGTGGCTTTGATTTTATCATCTGAAAATTGTTTATTTCCTTTGACAATTTTTGACAATAAATTGTGGAGTGAATTGTATTCTTATAAATTTGACACAGTTCTTCATACACACACACACACAAACACACACACACATATCTATGTATGTTAGAAATGAGGACATTATGAGAAACATTGGCTGTAAAAATTGTTTCCCACCTTTGTTCTTCCCTTTTAATTTTATTTCTATTGGTTTTGTTTTACAAAAACTTTTTAATTTAATGTAAACAAAGTTGTCCCTTTTGAATTTCATAATGTTTACTAGTTCTTCTTTGTTCATACATTCCTCCCTTCTCTAAAGATGTGATAGTTAAATTGTGCCTTCCTCTCCTAATTTGCTTATCTTTTATGCCAAAATCATATACCCATTTTGAACTTATTTTGGTATGTAGGTCTATGCTGAGTTTCTGACATAATGTTTTCCAGTTTTTCCAGAAATGTTTGTGAAATAGTGAGCTCTTATTCCACAATGTGGAGTCTGTGGAGTTATCAAATATTAAATTACTATAGTCATTGATTATTATGTCATGTGTATCTAGCCTATTCCACTGGTCCATCACTCCATTTCTTAGCCAGTACCAAATGAGTGCTGCTTTATAATATAGTTTTAAGTTTAGTACTGCTGAGACACTTTCCTTTGTATTTTTTCATTAATTCCCTTGATATTTTTGACCTTTTGTTCTTCTAGACAAATTTTGTTATTTTTTCTAGCTGTATAAAATTATTTTAGCAATTTGGTGTGATACTGAGCAAGTAGACCGATTTATTCAGAATTATCATTTTTATTATATTAGGTCAGCCAACTTATAAGCAACTGATATTTTTCTAGTTGTTTAGATGTGACTTTATTTGTGTGAGAAGTGTTTTGTAATTGTGGTCATATAGTTCTTGGATTTGTCTTAGTGGGTGGCCACCCACATATTTTATTTTGTATATAATTATTTAAATGGAATTTCTCTTTCTATATCTTGCTTATTGACTTTCTTAGTAATATAGAGAAATGGTGATAATTTGTGTCATTTTATTTTATATCCCAAAACCTTGCTAAAGCTGTTAATTGTTCCCAGTAGGTTTTTGGATAATTTTCTGAGATTCTCTAAGTATATCATCATATCATCTACAAAGAGTAAGAGTTTTTTCTCCTCATTGCCTATTCTAATTCCTTTAGTTAATTTTTCTTTCATATTGCCAAAGTCAACATTTCTAGTATAATATTGAATAATAGTGGTGATAATGAGCATCTTTGTTTCACCCTTGGTCTTTTTGGGAATTCAGCTTCTCTCCATTAATAATGCTTGCTGATGGCTTTATATACAGGATACTTATTATTTTAAAGAAAACTCCCTTTATTCCTATGCTCTCTAATGTTTTTAATAGCAATACGTACTGTATTTTGTCAAAAACTTTTTTCTGTATCTATTGAGATTATCATATGATTTCTGTTTATTTTGTTATTGTTGTAGTCAATTGTGGTAAAAAAAAAAAAAAAAAAGTTTCCTGATATTGAACCAGCCCTGCATTTTTGGTATAAATCTCACTTGGTCATGAGTTATTGTAATCCCTTTGGTAATATTTTATTTATTTTTTGCATCAATATTCATTAAGGAGATTGGTTTATAATTTTCTTTCTCTGTTCTGGCTCTTCCTAGTTTAGGTATCAGTTCCATATTTGTGTCATAGAATGAATTTGGCAGAACTCCTTTTTTCACCTGTTTGTGAAAGAGTTCACATAGTATTACAATTAACTGTTATTTAAATATTTGGTAGAATTCAGTTATAAATCCATCTGGTCCTAGAGATTTTTAGGGGGTTCATTGATGTTCAATTTATTTTTTTTCTAAAATGGGACTATTTAATTTATTTACTTACTCTTTTGTTAATCTGGGCAATTTATATTTTTAAAATATTCATTCATTTGAATTAGTTTGTCAGATTTGCTGGCATAAAGTTGAGCAAAATAACTTTGAATTATTGCTTTAACTTCATTTTATTTGTGGTAAATTCACCCTTTTCTTTGGTAATTTGATTTTTTCTTTCCTTTTTCTAATCAAATTAACCAAAGATTTATCTATTTTGTTGTTGTTTTTCATAAAGTCAACTGTTATTTTTATTAATTAATTCAATAATTTTCTTAGTTTCAATTTTATTAATCTCTCCTTTGAGTCTCAGAATTTCTAATTTGGTATTAAATTGAGGGTTTTTAATTTGTTCTTTTTCTAGCTTATTTTTTATTATATGTCCAATTCATTGATCTTCTCTTTCTCTATTTTATTCATATCACTATTTAGAGATATAAAATTTTCCTTAAGTATTGTCTTGGCTGTATCCCAAAGGTTTTGGTATGTTGTTTTATTATTGTCATTCTCTTGATTGAAATTATTTATTGTTTCTATGATTTTTTTTTATTTCACCCATTCACTCTTCAGAATTAGATTATATAAAAGTGCTCGATTTTTCCAAACTTTCAGATCACTCTCAAGGAATGAAAAAGATCCTTCATCCTTTGCCCCTATGTGGTTTGATCAGATTTGGATGTATGTTTGCATATGAGCTGGGGTAGGAAGTAATCATATCGTTCTTTCCTAAAAGATAGTTAAAGAGAAATGCAGCAATCTATATAATATATGTGCATGTATATGTACGTGTATATCTATATCTGCATAGACATATGTAAAGATAGACAGGCTGACAGTAAAATAAAGTCAGATAGATAGATGCATGGATAGATGGGTGGATGGATGGATGGATGGATAGATAGATAGATAGATAGATAGATAGATAGATAGATAGATAGATAAATGGATAAGTAGATAAATGGATGGATTAATTGATTTAAATGACAAATTTTTGTTGACAGGAAAGAAATAATCACTTAGTTAAACCGGAGGATAATACATTTTAGCTATTTGCTATTAGATGGCCATGGAGACTTTCCAATAATCAAGGAAGCATCTATTAGATAGAAATTGGTACAATGAAGTGCTGTCATTTCATTTTGAACTTTGGAGACTAAGATAACCAGGGTGAATTTATGGTACAGTGATATTCAGCACGTCAATATAAGTACTTGAAAGGTCAAATGCACAGAAGCTTCTTTACCTGCAGCAACAGTGATGACATCATCCATAACCTTTTTAGCAATGACAACAACAACAAAAAGATTTCCAAAGCCAGCAATCTGTGGCCACTCTTCTAAGGAATCAATAGATGAGCTTCCTTCTCTCCCCAGCTGCAGCCGTGGACCACGTACATTTTCCCTGGCCTCGCTAATTTTCCCTAAGTTCCAGGAGCTATGGATTTTTGAGATATTTGGCTGAAATTCAAAATGAAAAATCATTTTAAAAAATAGAAGAGCATTTCATTCTTTAAAACCGCTAAAAATATATGATGCAAAATGTCATAGTTTGGCTGTAATAGCAAAATTCTTAGAATCAATCAGTCAAAAATAACTGTGTTATTTAGGCATAATTTGAAGGCATACAAACTGAGAAATAGTGCTTTAAAGCTATCCATGCAGGCTTGATGGCTTTTGGATCTACTGAGAGCTGTTTGTCCTATAAAAAAATCACAATCAGGAAAGACCGGGCAAGATTAGTGGAGGAGGGGGGTATTGAGAGAACCATTCTTGTGAACCACCAACTTAGCCTGCTGGAATAGTTCCACTATTTCGAACTATTTCTCCCACCGCTACAATGACTCCCTTCTATACCCCCACCCAGCAAGGAAATGAGTATAGAATTTCCACCAAAGCATGGCATTTTGTCCCCACAATGAGTAATATTCAGATAACTCAGTCAGTTAACCAGCCAGGAAACAAGCAATTATTAAATGTTTAGTGTGTACTGAGCTAAGTGCTTAGGATACAAATAGAAAAGGTCTCTCTCTGGAGATTACTTTTTGGCTAAGGTAAATAGTTTGGATAGGAAGCATCAGCTGCAAGGCAGAGGGTAGCCTCTAGGGTCTGGAGAGTGCAATGACGGCA
The DNA here is from genome assembly GCF_048593235.1 of Sminthopsis crassicaudata. Taxonomy (NCBI): domain Eukaryota; kingdom Metazoa; phylum Chordata; class Mammalia; order Dasyuromorphia; family Dasyuridae; genus Sminthopsis; species Sminthopsis crassicaudata. The sequence goes on along the minus strand of NC_133621.1, from coordinate 5,272,012 downwards.
CATGGCAAGGGCTAGGATTTTTCTATCTTATTGTTGGAAGTTCTGAGCTCATTAAAGTAGCATGAGGGAGTGTGTCTTCTTCATACCCGGGGCCTGGTGGGGTCTAAGCAAGACATGGGCTGCAGTATTGGTGGTTGGTTGCCTTGTACTTGTTGGGTCTGCCATCAACTCTTTGGGGTCTGAGTTGGAGCAAGGAGAGTGGAATGGACTTCCAATCCCAATGTGTACTTCCTCCCTCTTCCCAGACTGCACCTCAGGCCCAGGTTAGAATAAGAAGTGAGTGGACGCATCCGCTCTTTTTCTCAGCCAGTCAACTTATATTCAAGTACTTATGTTGTGTCCCTTTTTCTAAGAAAAAACAAGTGAAAACAAACCTCCTTCAAAGTGACTCAGGTTGTTGAATAGCCCAAGATGCTTAGGTGGAGCCAACAGAATACTTTGAGGTTTGCTGTTTTTTCTGTATCAAGGTTAGAGAAAATCTGATGGTGGTTTTAGAATTGGAAGGAAAGTCACTTTACATATATAGAGAGGACTTCTCCAAAGTCTCCCAGGTACTGGGTAACAGAGCCACTTCTCTAAAACCAAGAGCAAAGCTCTTTTCAGTCCACTGGAGATTTGAGTGGGAACCAAGAATGTCCTTTGGAACTTGAGTCCTAGGGATGCAGGCAGACATGCAGGGCTTTCCATCTACTTCCCTTCACTCTACCTTCCTCTCTTGACCTTCTTGCTGAAATGTAGGGATCTCAAAATTTATTTAGCAGACACTCTCTTTTTACAGAAGATGATCCTGAGGTCAGAGATGAATCAGTCAACAAATAATTATTCAGTCTACCACATACAAAACACTCCACTAGATGCTGGAGAGATAGTGGATTTACATTCTGTGACAGACACAGTACATGGAAGTATAAATATATATATATATATATATATATATATATATATATATATATATATATGTGTGTGTGTGTGTGTGTGTGTGTGTGTGTAATATATATATATATATATATATATATATTTAAGTATATATTTATTTATATATTTAATATATATATTTATTATATTTATATATTTAAATATATATTTAATATATTTTTATAAATATATATGTTTTAATATATTTATATATATAAATATATATAAGTATATTTATATGTATGTATATATATGTCTGTGTGTGTGTGTGTGTGTGTGTGTGTGTGTGTGTGTGTGTGTAATACTGAAGAGATCAGAAAGAAAAATCCTCAAACACTCCCACAAATGACAGTAGGGATGGAATCCAAAGCTTCTGGCTGCCACCCCTTCTTCTTGCCATTCACTCCCAGGCTCCAGAGAATAAGGCACGAGAGCTCAAAATAACAAAGGAAAGAAAAGGTGAGGGTGTTTTCCTCACTTACTTCCTGGGAACTTCATGAACTGGGAGTTTGTTCCCTAGTCCTGCTTCACTAGGCTGACCCTGAGGCTAGTATTCTCTGATGTCAAGGTGCCCAGGGCCATAAAGCCTCATCTATGTCAGGTACCTACCACAGCCCTGCCATCAGCAAGGCTCTCTAGCAAGAGTGCCCAATATCATCCTTTTCCCATTTAATCTTCTCCCTGCCTGTAGAACGTTCCCCAAAGTCCTATTTTCTAGATCCCAGATAAACAACAAGGAGATTGAACTCCAGAATAGGGCAAGTAGTCAGTGCTGATAGCACCATACTGTCAAGAAAGATTTGCAGAAGGCAAATGGAGAACTTTAGCTTCTCCACCTATAAAATGAGAATGTTAAAGGCCCTGCCTTCAGGATTGTTGTGAAGTTCAAAGGAGAGCATATCTAAAGTGTTTTGCAACTCTCAACGCCACATAACAGCGGTGGTGGAGTGACAGTGGCAATGGTGGTAGCAGTGGCAATAGTGCCATGTTCTTTCCAGACCTGGCATTCTGCTTCTAAGATTGCTTCCCACTCCAACATTCCCTTTTCTTGGATCCTTCTTGCCGCATGGCACTGAATGCTCTGTATATTTTACTAACAGGAAACTAACATTTCCATCCTTAGTCTTTCAGTAACCCACAACTAACCATCTCTCCAGTAATAAATATGACTTAATCTCCCAGAGATTCTGGGAAAACTCTACAGAGAATTCTTTTTCTTTAAGGGAAGTCATTACTGGGAAACCATTCACCACCAGAGTAGATCTTTTTCACCCACAGCATCCCTCATAAATCAGCACCATGGACAGGTCTTCCTTTATGGGGCGTAGAAGAAGGTAGTGAAAAGGAATGGTTAGTGGACCATTTGGCACACTTTGAGTCTCACGACTGCCTTAGGGGCTACCAACAAAATAAAATGTAAAATGTACCTGGAATTGAACTTGATGGGATCACAACCTTAGTTATATTCATTTGTTCAATTAAGAAACATCTGTGGGAGATACAGGAGTCAATAAAAACAGTCCCTTTCCTCAAGGGACTTAAAATCTAGTCATGATGATGCTATAATAATAATAATCCCTTCCAGAGTACTTTCAGAGTAGTGAAGTACTTCCTAATACTATCTCTTTTGCTCTTCACAACAACCCTGTGAAATAGGTGCAGCTATTCTCCTCCTTTTTGCAGATGAGAAAATTTCAAGAGAGAGATTAAATGATTTGTCCAAAGATTAATTTTAACTCAGATCTTCATGTCCCCAGGCCCTCCATTCTATCCACTCTGACATCTAGATGCTCATAGGGAAAGCTAGATAGATAGATAGAGCACTGGATCTGGTATTAGGAAGCTCTAAGTTCAAATCCAGCCTCAAATATTGACCACTTATGAGACCCTGAGCAAATCACTTAATGTTGCACAGTTGTGAATATCAAATGAGGTCATATTTTAAAAGCACTTCACAAGTGTTTGGTAAATAGTAGATGTTCTATAAATGCATATTCCTTCCCTTTCTCTCCCCAGAAACAATTGCAGACCCTGAAGCTCATACTTAGAAAGATCATCAAAGGTAGCATAGAGAATGAGCTCCTGCTGTGAGTTACAGATGGATATGTGAATACCCAGCATTCCCTGACTACCCATCCTGGGCTGCCAAACTGACTTAGAGAGTGACCAAGAGACCATCTTTCAATGTCCCTCCTATTTCTTTTGCCTCATTTTACATTTGTCTGACTTTTATTTACTATGAATATATCACAGTTTGGGAACGTTTTTCTTCACCAAAGGATTTTCTCTTTCTAATTAGCACCAATTCTATTAATGATTCACGGGGTAATTCAGGGCTTGTTTCCATTTTCTCGGCTGTACACAGCACATTCTGCTGAGCATAATTCTTTTATTCTTGTGATTGTTCATAAATTGGTTAATTGGGAAGCTCTTGCATGAAATACTATATTTCTGCTTCATGCTCATGAGAGCTTCTTCCTAAAAATTGTTCAGGAAAACTAATCCCCAGTTGTCTGAAAAGCAGATGCACAGGGGGTGAGGAAAGAGGGGAGCCCTCGCCTGGATCTGAGTCCTGTCTATACCATGAAATAGCTGGGTGATCCTGATTGCCTCACTTCCACACTCTGCTTTTGTTCCTTCATCTGCAGTGCTTTGGCAATTTGTAAGGCCTTTCAGAGCTCAAATTCTCTATGATTCTACCCAGGCCCCGGGCTGTAATAAGGGATTCTCATGCCTGGGGCAAATTTGATGTGTTGTTGGTCTTGGGGGCAAGGGGAAGAGAAACTACATGAATAGGGAACAAAGTATTCTTTAATGGTCTTTGCTCCTTCCCAAACCTACCTTATATTTAATGACTTTGAATATATATGTATTTTATTTATTTTACATTGATGCTGAATTTACTTCTTTGTGATACCCCAAAAGTCTTAATGCACCTTTAGGTTTAAATTATTCATTTTAATCAAACTTAAAACTACCCTAGGACTTTAGAGACATCTTGGATGTGTCCATGTTTCCTTGATTAGAGTAGGTTTGTAAGATCAGGTTATTTCATTCTCTGTTGTTGTATCCCCAACATTTAGTGCAGTGCCTGGTACATAGTAGGTGTTTTATAAATATCATTTGTTGATAGGTTGATACCCACCAAACATACAGTTTATACTGTAATGTGGGAGAATGGAGGCCCAAGCTTCAGAAATTTTTTCCTATGCCACCATGGATCCTGGGGGAAGAAAGCCCTAGAAATGGGATCACAGCAGTGGGATACAGACTGGCTGAACTTTCCCTTGGTGGTAGCTGGAGGTGGTCCATTAAGTGAGATGGGGCTGGGATGAAGAGGGCAGAATCAGCTTGTTGCAGGGAAAGAGTGCATCCTCATAAACGAAAGCATGCCCTATCCCCCAAGGTCATTCCCTGGGAACAAAACCTCCATTAAAAAGGTACTAAAGTTTAATTTTGATCCAATCAATGAAAAGCTTTCATTGAGCACCCACGTTGAAGGCAAATATCCTATTTCCCCTCAATTTTGTCTTCTCCCAGCTAACCATTCACAGTTCTCCCAAGACAGTTGTTCCATCATGAATTCAAGACTGTCACCATTAGGGTTACCCTTTTGGAGCACTCTTGAGCTTGTTGATGCTCTTTCTGAACTGTGGTAAAGAGAAATAACCTCTCCTGTGGCCTTCTCAGAACAAGAACTGCCCTTTAGATTGGACAGCTCCTGCTCTGAGTATCTCTCTATTATACTAGTAATTATTTGTCTTTCCATAAGGCCTCCCACCTCATTTAAGCCCATCTTTTCTCATCTTTGTCAATTTGTTAGGATAATGACACCACAGGTTGTTTTTATTTAAGTAAATCTTATCAGAACTGCTTTGGAACACTCTGACACATGGCTATTAATAGATGAAAATTATGTTTTGAAGATTGCTTCCTTTATAACCTTTGCCCGTTGGCAAATTGCTTCTTTTTAAAATCAGTCAATGGGCATAAAGGAAATTCTGACTTTGATGAACACCAAAAAGGAGAATATTTGTTTGTAGAGAGTAGAAAAAAAAAGGAAATTTAATTTATATCTTGATTTTAAAAAAATTCAGCGTACTACTACTTTGTCTTGGTTCCCTTTAGAATTCAGGATTTGACATCAGAAAAACATGGATTTAAATCTCCCCTTGGAAAGTTATTAGCTCTAGATCTTGAGCAAGTCACTAATCCCTCACTATCTCAGTTTTCTCTTCTACCTAATGGATAGATTGCCCTATGCCTTTTAAGATACATTCTAATTCTAGATAAATGACCCTTGTGTGAATTTTTAATGGTTCAGTGACCTTTTTGTTTCTTGTGTGTGCTTTTCTCTCTCAGTACTATTAATTGCTATTCCATCCAAATCTGCTTCCCCCAAATAAAAAAGGGATGAAACCAAATCATTATAGCATAATCAAGTAAAACAAAGTCACACATTTGTCCCGTCTAAAAAATCCATGTCTCATTCTGCTCATTGGATCTGTCATCTCTCCATCCAAGAGTGAAAAACATGCTGGAGCTTTGGTCCTCTAGAATTCATGGTTGATAATTGCAATGATAACAGCCCTTAAGTCTTTCCAAATTCTTTATCTTTACAATCTTGTTATGTTGACATTAATAGATGAATTGTTTTCCTGGTTCTAATCACTTCACTGTACACTTGTTCATACAAGTTTCCACTAATTCTCTGAAATTATTCTCTTGTCATTTCTTATGATGCAATAAGAGGCTACTTATTCAAGGAACAGATTTTTTCAGTAATTTTCTAGATGATTCATTCCTCCTTTGTTTTCAATTCTTTGTTACAGCAAAATAAAAATACAAAAAATAAAAAATAAATATTTAATACAATTTTCATCCTTCTTTTGATTGTTTTAGCATACCTTCTCAGTAGGGGTGTTGCTGAGTCAAAAGATATGGGCAGTTTAGTGAATCTGAAATATTGCCAAATCACTTTCTAGAATAGCTAAACCAATTCACAACTCCATTAACAGTTTATGAATATGCTGGTGTTTTTCTCTACTTTTCCAGCTCCTTTTCTTGTTTCTTTTCATTAGACTGTAAGCTTTTTTAGGCTAGAGAATATTTTTTTTTCTTATTTATATCCTTGGTACTTAAGACAGTGCCTAGAACATAATATTCATAATAAATGTTTATTAAAGTAAATACATTTAAATCAATTTCTTTTATATCTTAGAAATGAGATTTTTGAGAGAAGCTTTTTTTTTTACCCAATAGCTATTTACCTTATAATTTTAGTTTCACTGCTTTTGTCCATGCAAGAATTTTTTTATTTTATCAATTTCTTATGATTCTTTAATCCACAAATTCTTCAGTATGAAGTTATTTAGAATCCAATTAACTTTAGCCATTTCTTTTTAAATGGTTATTGCTTATGCTTTTCTTTACTTTAGAGATGGTAAATGATATATTCAAAAGTTCTCTTATTTTCTGCATTGTTTGTGATGTTTTTAACCCTAGTAGATACTCAACCTTTGTAAAGGTGTCATGCACAGGTGACAATATTTATATTCACTTCTGTTTCTACTCAATATTTGCAAGAGATCTGATTTGTAGATTATGAACTTCTTTCTAATTTATCTTTGGTTGGATTTGGTTAGATATACAAGAGTGTACTTTGGAATACACAGTCATTATGGTTTTATTATCTATTTCCTCATGTAAATTAGTTAACTTTTCCTTTAAGTATTAGATGCTATAATATTGGCATATGTGTATACATAATAGATAGATAAATTTAATATATATAATATACACTATCTATCTATGTCTACACAATACTACACATTACATTGGAGCTGTCTTTGAGTGTAAGACTGATAATGATTAGAAAAGTCACATTTTAAGTGATATATACTGCTTGTTGTATAATTTCTTATCTATATTTATTTATCCATATCTATAACTATGCATGTTAAAAGAGATTTAGAGTATTAGAAAGGGGAAAATAGACTAGAGATAGCCTTGGTCAGATTTTATAACTAATAAAACCACTTCACAACTTAAAAAATACACATAATATCTATACTTATCCATTGTTATTTCCTTGAGGAAAATATATCCTCACTGTCTCATTTCTTTTTATTTTTGCTATTGTCTTTATCTGAGATCACGGTTGATTTTCATGTATTTTTGAGATTATTTGAAGCAGACTGATTTTTTTTCAGCCTTTTAATTGAACCCTGATTATGTCTTTCTGATTCAAGACTGTTTCTTATAGACAACATGTCGATCCATCAGGCATTCTATTTCATTCTACTATGAACCTCAAAGCTTTCCTTCTATTGAGGTGACTCAAATAGATGTATCTTTATAGCTACAGTCTCATTTCTCCTCCTCCCCCCAATCTCCTTTTCCTCTTTTTTTTTCCATTCCATGAATTGGCTCATTTGCCAAGCTCCCTTCTCTTCAATTCTCTTTAGACAGAAACCTAATAAGTAGGCCATTGTTCCTTCTGGCAGGAGGGAGCTCAGGCTTAATCACAGCCTTACAAGAGTTAAATGTGAGCATTTGGGCTGGTGGCAAGCTTGACTAAAAATGAAAAGTTACCGTAATTCTATAGTATTAGAGTGGCCACACTTAGGCCAAGGAATTGCTAAAATTAACCAGAAATGGCTACTTGCCTGACCTTTTAGGAGCTGAACACTCACTCTTGATTATAGTGGTTAAAAGTTCCTGACCCAAATGCCATTATCAGAAATTAAAGCAGCAGGCTCAGCCTTTTTTAACCAAAGAAAGAGATAGACAGAGACAGACAGAGAGACAGAGACAGACAGGAGAATGACACATTGTCGCAAATGGATAACTTTGAATATTTATGAATCTAGGATATGAAAGGTAGACCAAAGGGGACCAGAGGTCATCGTGAATCCCTTCTCTTCCAGGAGAGACTAATGTTTAATTGTTTAATTAAATTGTTCAATTAACCATTGTTTAATTTTCTACTTTTGAGTACAATTTGGATAGAAGCTGCTCACCTGGGAGAGCCCAAAGCTTAGTCCCTGATATTGTGGTTCTTATGAGAAATTGTAATGATGTATTTTCTGAATTCTAATTTCTGTTTGGAAGTCAGCAAGTGTGCTTTCTATAAATGTAAACCATCTGTTGGCACCTTTGAAAAGACTAGGATTCAGTCCATCCTAACATGAATTATTTATTTTGATGGATTTTTTTGAGCAAACTCAAGGTTGGTTGTTGTTATTTTTTTTAATCTTTGTTTTTAATCTGCTATAAAGTTTCAAACTCAGGACATGCATAATTGCAAACTTGGATGAGAAAAAATGTCCAACAATTTAAAATGTGTTTTGCTTTGTTATATTTTTTACTTGAAAAAAATGACTGTAAAATATAGAAGCAGGAGATAGCATTGGCACGTAATACATTAACTTATAGGTAAAAGAAATAAGAAAATGAAGGAAGTAGCTAAAATTGGGGAACTTCTACCATTTGAAACTTTTGAAGTCACTAGGAAAAAATACTGCAGAATTTGAAATCAACAAGTATTTATTTATTAAGCATGAATTGTGAACCAGATAATGTTCTAAATGCTGAGAATACAAATACAGTTTTACCCTTAAGGAGCTTACTTTTATTTTTTGCTTTATTTTAGGGTTAAGTGACTTGCCCAGGATCACACAGCCAGAAAGTGTTAAGTGACTGAGGCCAGATTTGAACTCAGGTCCTCCTGATTTGAGGGCTAGTGCTCTATCCACTACTCCAACTAGCTGCCCTAGGAACTTACTTTCTAATGGGAGGACAAATGACAAATGAAAAGGAGCTGGATATCAGAGGTGTGAGGAAGAGGTTAGAGAATGAATCAAGAGTGTAGTCAGAAGAAGAATAAGGATGTCATTGACCTGAGGTGTTCCTTAATACGGGCAAGTGAAGAAGCCACTGCACTTGGCTCAAGGACACCTAGGTTTGAGTTCTTAGTTGTACAATTTGGACAAGACACTCATTTATCTAAGCTTAACTGTTTTAAAATGGGGCAGCTGATGCTTGTGAAAACATAGCACAGTTAATGGCCCCTTCCTCTTTGAAACAAAGCTCCATCTCATTCATATCACTAAACTAAGAATGATAATGTCAGCTATGTGACAAAACCCATAGGGAAGAGCCTGGTGGGTCTGGATGCTTCAGGAGTCCCAGTCTCATCTTGGATTCTGACTCTACTGGCCTTCATCTCATTAGAACACAGTCAAAGAGAGAAGAAGCATTTCTAGCAAACCTTTTCAGTCTCATTTTTGAAGCCATTGGAAGGCTACCTCAAGACCCTGAACTTCTATACAGGAATTCATTCTCCGGTCTCTTCCCATCCTTTGCCATACCTAGAGCAGGTATGTAGCTCAGTAAATAGAGCATCAAGCCTAGAATCAGGAAGGCTTGAGTTCGAATCTTGCTTTACATAATCAAGAGCTGTGTGATTGTGGGTAGCTTTGGTTTCTTCTTCTGTAATGTAGAGATATAATAACAGCATTTAAGTCATATGGTTGTTAGGATCAAATGAGAAAATCTTTATAAAGTGCTTATATTCTCTGGTATATAATAAGCTCTATATAAATGTCAGTTATTATTATGGTCATTCTTGTGGCTGTTCCTCATTTAAAGTACTTAAGAAAGGTTTGAACATTTCCTATGTTTTTTTTTTCTTTGTCAATAAATGACAAATGGGGATGCTTAGAAGGAGAAACTCTAGCCCCAAATGAATTCCTGTGTGTTGGACTTTGTCTCCCTCTGAGGGTGCCTGCTTGTGCTGGCTGCTGATTACATTATGAGTACTAGCAATAGGAGGGGGATTAATATTCAAATGTTTTTCATCATTAAAGCAACTTGAATTAGAAATATTTCCACTATTTTTTGTGGTTTAAAATGAGAATGTTTTTTTTTTTTTGTTTGTCAGGCCAAATTTCCACAAAGAAGTTCCAGGAATGGCTTGGGTTTGACCTCTAGAGCTGATAATGGAGAGAAAATTAAAGACATGCTTTGCTCAATCAGATTGTAGCCACATGACCCCTGGGCATTCCATTTCCATGGTCCATCATGAACTGGTGCTCTACTATCCAGAACTAATCCTTCATCAGCAAAATTAGTACATGTCTTCACTACTGAATCATTGTAATGAGTCCCTCCAACTTCCTCTGCGTTTTCTTTAGAGATTCTGGGAAAGAAACTTTTGCCCCTGACACTTTCCATGTCAAATGAACATCTACATCGTAGTCATGGTATAGAGAGTCAAGTCACCAGTGCTGATTGTGGACCAGCTTGGTGCCAAGTGGTCTGGGTCAGTCATGACACATGGGATGAGAATAAATCTTGAAATATAAAAAGAAATATAATGTAATGTCCAGCATAGCTCACTGTAGGATTTAGGGACCAGCCTGAATCCTTGACCTTAGGAGAGGAGTAAAGAAGTGGGACTCACATGGATAGTCAAACATGGAGTCCATTTATTCCAAATTCTCTTAGCCTTATATACCCTAATACATTTACATAACTATAGCACACTGTGCATGTGCTAACTATATACTACACCAGTGGGACCACATAAACAACTTGCTATTGTATGTAAGTGTCTCTTTGCCACTTGGTATAACTCTGCTTTAATCACAACAGAAGTTATCATCGCCCCCTGACTTCTCAGGAAGGGTGAAAGTCTTTAGAGGCCATGGGGATCTGAACCAGACACTGTCAGCAGCGTTCCTTTTACTGGACTAAAGGGTCTTATAACTTGCCCAGGGTTCCCTACTATCTGTGGCCCTCTACAAATTTGTCTCATGTCAATCTGCTTTCTGAAGTGTATGAACTCATAGATAGAGACAATATAATAGCAAGAAGTAAAGTACAGCTCCTCCAAGTCCAAGTCTTATACAAAAGTCCTTGGTTAATGGATTAGAGGAGACTCAAACACAATGTGGTTTTTATTAACATCCATCCCACCAAGTTGACTTCCAGGTTTGGACAAGTCATTCTCTTATCACCCAGACACGACATGTCAGGTAGACTCACTGATGTTATGATTCTTAATCTACTTTTCTTCTGATCCTTTGGAGTTCACAAGGTCATGCTATCTTTATTACTCCTTCATCTAAGATCAGGAAGTAACAAAAACAGAAGGAACAACAGATTCATTTGATTGTGGGCTCCTTAATTCACACAAAGAAAGCTAAAGGATCAAAGTCTTTTTCCCCACTTAGGAGCTTACAATATTTGTGTGTGTGTGTGTGTGTGTGTGTGTGTGTGTGTGTGTGTGTGTGTGTGAATGTGTATGAGAGATACAGAGACAGAGTCAGAGAGAGAAAGAGAGAAGAGAGAAGAGAGAGAGATCAGATTCCTTTATTGGCATATTTTGTAGGTGCCCTTAATCCTAGCCCCTCTGTTGAGTATTTTCATACATTTTCAGCTGCAGAGACACCAGGTCCCTACAGGGTTGGCAGCTGGCAGAGCCCTACTCTGGGGATTGGGCTCCCATTGGCTAGTCATCCTTTCAAATTCAATCAATTACAAACAATCAACAATACAGGGATAAAGCAGTCCATTCAAAAGCATTTCTTAAGTACTATATGCCAAGTATTGTGCTGGGTCCTCCAAATTCAAAGACAAGATAATTTTAGAAAGCCTTTGACATCAAGGCACTCCTATTCTATAAGAAAAAAAGAATGAGAAATAAGAGGATTGGACAATATCAATCCAAATAAAGAAACATTTGTTAAACACCTTCAAAGATTAAAAAAAAAAAATACACAAGATCTTGCTTTTGAAAGACATATTCTCCTCTGTCTAACTTTTTAAGACTTTATACAACCTAAATTATTTCCATCTTTACAGTCTTTTTGCACATTATTCCCCTTCACATACCCAAGGTATTGAGAGTGCTAAGGATTTATGCCATAAACTCCAGAAAATTCTCCTTTCTCCACTTATCTTCCTCTCCTCTCCTTTATTAAAATGAGATATAGATAAATAAATGAGATAAGATACAAATTTGTGTATACACACAAGTAATGTAAAGTTATACATACATATAATTCACATGTAGTATCTATGGTACAAACAGAAGTAAGGAGGACAAACATTTGGGACTATTGGAGGGGAGAAACACTTTTCCGAAGAACTAGCACCTGAAGGAAGAAAAGGACTTTAGCAGGCTCTTAAGGAAGAAGTGTGTTCCAAGTTTTAGCATTAATTCACTAAGCCAATGGACAAAGGTGGATAAAGCAAGTTGAAACTTGGGAACAGAGAGAAGGTGAATTGGACTTGAACATACATTGTCTAGAGATGAATTGTGGCAATTCAGTCTGGGAAAGTAGTGGAAGCCAAATCATATAGAGCCTTTTAAATGCCCTACTGAGGAGTGCATGTCTTTTTATGCCATTTTATGCTCCTCAAATGAAGCCCTCAGTCTACATGGACTATGGGTTTTTGGGAGAGTTCCTTTTTGACTTCCCTTTGAGTCTAAAGTTCGGGGTTCCTTCATGTTACCAAAACCAGCCTGCCTAGTCCCATCCCATCTCAAAACCTTCATCTGTTCTTTTATAAATATGCTTCAGAAGTTCTGAAAGTTTATTCCTTGATTCCTAGGATCCCAAGGAAAGCTACTGCTTTGAAGGGATATCCAGGAAAGGCCCATGCTTTACAGATAGCTCTCCTCCCTTTGGAGGGGCTACCCACTCTATTGAGGTAACCAATGGCGACTTCCATGGAAGTGAAGAGAAAAGATAGTCGTTATGGTCCCTGGTTATCACTGACTTGGAACTTGGGAAGTCACAATGCAATTTCAGAGCTCTGACCTTATTCCTAAGTCACCCATCAAACTGTTTAACTTACCTTCTGAAAACCTATAGCTACTGTGTTTGTGTGTATCAGACCTCCCTTCAAGTTGTAATATGATAATTTATGAGAAGCTATTAGATTTTGCTAAAAGAATATTTCTCTCTCTCTCTCTCTCCTTCCTTGCAAGATATATCTTTGATGGGCCTGGGTGGCCTTGCAGGATGGATTCTGACCTAGATTCCCGAGAGAAATAAGCTCTCTGACTTTCAATTCTTCATCAGACAAACAGTAACCTGAGTCTTAAGCAAAGAAAACTGCCACCTCCCAGATGTGACCTCTTTTGTGAGCAAGAGGAGCTAAGCTAAAGCCGGGACTCTTAGAATGACCCACTGGAGTCCTGCGCAGGACAGTATCAGGACAGGTGTCCTCCTCCTCCTCCTCTGCCCTCTCAGGTCTTTCTATTTGCCTCATTTATCCAGCTGAACAGACATTCTGGGGAAGGCTCCTGTAATTCAAAGGAACCTCATCCTCTGCTGGATGAGATCAAGCCTGGTAACCACTAGAGAATGGGCAAAGGGAACAAAAATTATGTCAGCCTGCAGGCAGGTCACTGGCATCCTGAATTTAATGAAATCCATTTAAGTTCCTACATTTATCCAGCACTGAGGGCCTGATAAATATAGATTGAAGAATGGAGATGGGCTCCCTGTTTGGCCTTTTTTATGTAGATATGTTGAATCCTATGAATTAGAGCAATTCTGGACCTGCAGCAATTTGCCCAATTTTCCTGTGACTACTCAGGCGCTTGGCAAATATTCACTTGCTTAATATTTATTCTTACTTTATCATCTTATTGTTGTCAAACGGGAATTTTTAGAAGTTTTACATGATGATCAGCTTTGTGGTTTGTATACCTTCTTCTTCATTATGCAGATGACATCACCATACTTCTTTCCTCCTTTCTTGGGACCATAGCAATGCTCTCTCTAGGCACGGAACAGTTGTCCCTCGTGTTTTGGCCCAGGTCAACTGCTTGCCTTCCCCTTCCTTTTCTAGCTCAAACCAGTTAAAGAAAAGCATTTTCAAATCAGATCTGTCATATTCTGCCCGATCATTTCCAACAATTATTTTCAGCACCAAACCATGGTGGCAGGGATGCTTAGTAGACTGAGGGCCAATTTTAATCCAAAATCTTTTAATTTAAATGTTGTCTTTTAAACATCCTAGCTCTGCGGTTGTGGCCAAGTCACGTATCCTCTCATTGCTCCAATAAATGCTTCAAACCTAGAATTTCTAACGAAGATTGATGAACAGCATGGGTGGAGGGCATTTCCACACTAGCATGTCCTTACATAAATGCACTCACAAGTCAAGATCAAAACAAAAAGTCTGTCTTTAAATGATTACACTTAGTTTCTTTTGCTAAGATTGTAGACTCTTCAAAGTATTACAGACCCATTATAATTAAAACAAACTATTTAGGGAAACAGGGATGAATTTGGCCTTTAGTCTAGCAGAGATTTACTTTCTTTCCCGGTGGTATAGTGGGAAAAGTATGATCTCTAGTGTCAAAGCACCTCCATTCAAATACAGCCTCTGATCATTACTATCCAGGTGAGTATGGGCAGTTAGCTCTCAGACCCCTTACTTTCTTCATTAATCAAATGAGGGCATTGGACTAGATGAGACTGGATGGCAACGTTGTCCCTCTCAGAGTTCTAGGAGAACACATGAAGGAAGATGGGTTTTTTCTTGTGCTATTGACATGAGCTCTCATCTTGGGGTGCTATTCCAATATTGGCCAGGCCATCAATATGTTATCCCCCCTCTATCATTGATGGAGAGCAGGAATGGAAAATGAATGTGATTAGTTGTTGTTGTTTTAAGGAGATTTCCTTAGCAGATAGAGCAGGAAGGGAAGTACAGAAGTCTTTCCCCCAGCACCAGATGTCCTGCTTTTACCCCCAGAGCCTTGGGGAGAGCGCAATCAAAATGAAAGTGACTGTTACTAAGGGTTTGCCCTGTCCTGTTCATTTTGTAATGAAGCATAACTGCTGGACATGTTTTGGATAAAGGAACTTTGGTGAAACTTACTCTTAGACCGGAAATTCCCAGGCAACTTTGATACCCTGGCCATCAAATTCTGCCATGGACTCCCATCCCCCGACCCAGGGCCCCTGCTTCTGAATTCTCACAAAGTCCACTATTAAAGGACTTCTTCTTTTTTCATTATGCAGATAATATCATGACACTTCCTTTTCTTTTCCTTTCTTAGGACCATAGCAATGCTTTCTTGATGGGTTGATCACTTTCCCTAGTGTTTGTTCCCTATTTCCCAGGTCAGCTGCTTGCCATCTCCCTTCTTTTCTAGATCAAATCAGTTAAAGAAAAGCATTTTCAAACCAGATCAGTCATATTCCACCCCGATCATTTCCAACAATTATTTTCAGCACCAAACCATGGTGGCAGGGATGCTTAGTAGACTGAGGCTCAACCTGAATCTGAATTTAATCAGACACCAAAGGTTGCCAGAGACGTCAGGTGTCGGTGACAAGTTGTCTCCTCATTCTCCCTCCTTGTACTTTGGAGCTCAGGGAATCATCCTTACCTACTGGCCATCCAAAAGGAAATGGAGACGTTCTCCACCCCAGTTTTTGGTACACTCTCCTGGTTCCAGCTCAGCAGCCAGACAAAAGATCCTTTCCCTTCCCATCCAGTGAAGGAAGCACCTGTTCAAGCTCTGGAAGAGCCCATTCTTGTGTGTCCCCTGGAAAGCCATGTCCATGGATCCTGTGCCCATAATCCTAGCAAGAGAAAGCAGCTCCCTGGGCCTAGTGATTGTCTTGTGTGGTTGATGCCATCTCTCCCACTCGAAGGCAGGGCCAAGCCAGCCCCTGGGGGACTTTGGGCAGCTACTCTGGTGCCAACATATAGTGAGACTTCCCTGACTGCAGGCCCACCGATGGCTGGATTCGGAGCTCGTCCCTTTCTGGCTCTCCCTTTTCCAAAGGAACTCTGCTGCTCTTCCTTCCTCCTACTGGAAATTCTGCATTCAGTCTCCACCCCGGGCCCGGGGGTCTCTCGAAATGATTCTCCATTACTTTGTATCTAATTATCTGTATTGTTACCGAATAGACGCTACTTGAGGGCAGGGATCCATTCGTTTTCACTTCGTTCTCCCAAGCATCTAGAACAACGACTGGCGCACTTTGGGCACCTACTACGTGCTTCCTCCATGGACTTGAATTTCCTGGCATTGCTAGCCCTTGTCTGGCCCCTTGCCCCGCCCCACCCGCAGCTCACTAGCTGGGCACTTTGTGAAGTGAGGATGTGTGGCTTTCTGGACTTTTGGCATTAAAAGTTCCAGGAAATTGCCCGGGGAGGGGGGAGGGGGGACTCCAACCCCGACCAGATCAAACTCCTTTGAACCAACGATGGGGAAAAGGCCCCGCTTTTCTCTCCCGTCTTCACCCCTTTCGGAATTTCTTCCCAGAGCTCTCCACCCGCCGCAGACACTTTGACTTTTTTTTTTTTTTTTTTTTTCCTTTCGAAATCAGCAGTAACATTTCTAAAGTCGTAAAAGCCTGATCTCCTCCCGCACGGTTTTTTTTAGTGCGCTGGCCCCTTGCTTGGTTTTATGGCCCAAACCAGGCTCAGAAACAAAAGCTGCCTCACAGCTCGGAGAGGGGCAGTTTCCCGGGGATGAATAATAGACAAGCGCATAAACAGAGGCGGGCAGAGCGAGGCGCAAAGACGGCGAGGAGAGCCGCCCTTCTCTCCCGGGAAGCTGCGCTCCCGCTCACACAGCAACATCCTTCCTCCCCGCCATAGCATCCCAGCTGGGGAAGTCTCTTTCTCCTCTAGACGAGTGCAGGGAGGGGAAGTGGAGGCTGGGGGGATGACAGGAGGAGCGCAACATAAGCAAGCCCCACTTCAGGCACTTACTGCCCAAAGCCACCCGTCTGTCTGCTAGGAAAGAGGGTGCCTTCCGCCAACATTCGGAAAAGAGCCTACTGTGTGCAGAGCCCCAGGGGAAAGTTTAAGGGAAAGGCAGAATTCCCAGGACCACCTTCTGCCAGAGGGTGATTTAAATCCTGGAGGATTGCACTGGATTAAGCTAATGACTCAAATTCACTTTTATTTGGCTACTTTGGGCCCCCAGGGAAACACTTTCCCTAGATTCGATCTCCCAACCTTCCTTTACCTCCGGCTAACGTGGGGGTTATCTGTTTGCACTCTAACCAGCGCTTTCACTTACGTGGGGAACTCTTATTGAAGGACAGCTCCCTCCAGAAGCTGCCGGGCCCTTTCTCCGCAGCTTCCAGTCTTGGATCCAGCCCCGTGTGTGTGTGTGTGTGTGTGTGTGTGTGTGTGTGTGTGTGTGTGTGCGCGCGCGTGCGTCTGTATGCGTGTGTGTGCGTGTGTGTGTGCGTGTGTGTGTGCGTGTGTGTGTGCGTGTGTGTGCGTGTGCGTGCGTGTGTGTGTGTGTGTGCGTGTGTGTGTGCGTGTGTGTGTGTGCGTGTGTGTGTGCGTGTGTGTGTGCGTGTGTGTGCGTGTGCGTGCGTGTGTGTGTTTGCGTGTTTGTGTGCGTGTGTGTGTGTAAGAGAGACAGAAAATAAAAAACAACCCAGAGAGATTTTGCAAGGCCATGATTGGTGTGCATCCTTTGCTTTTGAAGAGGACCCAAGAGCTCATGGGCTGATGTGTTGACGTACAGTGGAAATGGATTGAAGGCAGCTCCCCTTTAGCCAAACTCTCTCTTCCAGAGACACTGATGAGTCCAGTGTAAGAGAAAATTTAAGATGACTGACAATGGCTCGGGCTGCGGTGGATGACCTCGGTACCTTGGCTGTTTAACCGAGCTCAGAGCGCTCCACAGCCCCTGCTTCGGCTGCCTTCAAGGCCATTGGAACAAACTATTCTCTTCCATCCATTCCATGGGGGAGCTCTTCCCATGCCTGGGGCAGACACCACCTAATTCACTGATGGGTTTGAGACTTGGCTATTTCCCTCAACTTTGGTTTCGCTGGCCTGCTGACAGTTTACCTGAATGTGGCCACTGAGCATGCTACCAGAACCACAGATGAGAATTGGGTGACAGGGGACACCTGAAAAAGGATTCAGCAAATCCTCACCTAAGGGCTACACCCAATATCCCAATTAGATGTGAATTACTTAAGGGCAGGGACTGATTTTTCCTTTCTTTGCATCCCTAAGACTTGGCACAGCGCTAGACAATTTAAGTGCTTAATAAATGATTGTCGAATGACGTACTACCTCAGATAGTTTGGGGGTTTGAGTGATTCCTCTGCTGAAGTCATAATCATTTATTCTATTCCAATGTGTTTCTGTAGGGAAGGGGTGGTCCTGTCCAAGAGGCTCCTTTCACTATCCCACCCACAGAAACTCACAAGTCATTGTAGACAATTATCTAAAAAACTGGAAGTTTTTTATATTGGAATATGCTGAGCTTCAAAATTTCTAAATGTGAGGGAACAAGTGGGCAGAACAGAAGAGAAATGGCAAAAGGTTAAAGGGGTAATAGGGAGCTGTACCTTATTGCACCATTGAATGCCTATGCAGGGAAATGTGTGTGTCTCTGTGTGTTGTGTATGTGTGTGTGCATGTGTGTGTACACACACATAAATAGATAATATATATGGTATAAATATGTATATGTGTATCTCCTATTCTCACCACATGATTGGGTTACTTTCTTTTCCAACCATATTCTTCAATAATTAAGGCCAATCTTGAATGTAAATATATTACAGCCTAATTGTGTCGATCCTGATGCTCACTACTTCCCCCAGCCACAATTTGGATCTCTCAGGACCACAGTATTTGAAGATGTGCATGTTCAGTAAAATGTTTGTATTGAAAAGTTGAGTCTTCAATCCATGGAGTAGCTTGGAGTTACCTAAATGTAATAAATCCTAGAACTAAGCAGGAGAAAGAAGGAGACTGAAACTCACTTGTAAAATGCATGCTCACACATATATGTGTATGTATGTATATGTGTATACATGTGACATAAAAATCATCTGCATAGCAAACATTATACATATATGTGTGTACACATATATTTACATATATTTATTTATATGTGTATATATACATATACCCTATAGAAAATATATCTTTTGGAATAATCAAAATTTACTATCAGAAAAAATTAAGTCCATTAAAAAGAGATTCAATGTAAATTGTTAGCACTACTGTCTATCTACCCAGGTTACGTATACCTTCGGAATCTAATACTTAATGTGCAACAAGAAAATGGCATTTACACACATATATTGTATCTAGCTTATACTGTAACACATGTAAAATGTATGGGATTGCATGTCATCTAGGGGAAGGAGTAGAGGGCGGGAGGGGAAAATCTGGAAAAATGAATACAAGGGATAATGTAACAAAAATACTCATGAATATATACTGTCAAAAATTTTATAATTATAAAATTAAAAAAAGAGAGATTCAAACAGGTAAGCATTATTTGTCCTAGAGAGAAAGGGAGGGGGAACAGAAGAATGTTCTATAACATCTGGGCAGAACTTACCCTACACATTGATTCTTCCAAATTACATATTGCTGTTGCTTTTCAGTATGCCAATTTACTTTGCTCAATAGAAAGGAAGGATTGTCATTAGCTATTCTTTCATCTTAGTTGACAAAAGCCTTGGATAAAAATACATGACAGCATCCTTGTAAATGTGCACAGATATTGACCATTTCATTCTCTTTTTACCATCTTTTGGAAAGTAAGGTTAAAAAAAACCTGATAGAATGGTAAAAACTGATAGAATGATAAATGAAAAAAATGATAGAATTACACCATGAAATCTTGTTCTCTTCTTTGTTATTTACTAAATTATTTTTTCCTCTCCTTTTCATGAGGGCCTGCCTGGTGACCAGGTTACAAGAGAATATGAATGGAATGAATGTATAAATTTAATCTCATGAGATTAGAAAGGAGTATGAACAATTATGAGTGCAAGTGATTATACTTATCCCGTATACATGCAGGTATCCTACTGCAAAACCTGGATTCACATATGGATCATTTATAATTGACTGTTTTTCAAATTATCATCCAAGAGTTTCCCAGAGCATTGGAAGGGGAAATGACTTTCCCAATAACACACAGCCAAACTATGTCTGAGGGAGAATGAATCCAGGTCTTTCTGATTCCAGTCCAAGTTCTTCATGAGCATCTGATTTTATCCTGATTCTAATACTTTCTGTGTGATGTTGGGCAAGTCCAACTCTCAAGGTCTCAGTCTACAGATCTGGAAAATGAGTAATTTAAACTGGATGATCTTTGACTTTTTTCCCCTCTCTAAATCTATCATTCTGTTCTCTGATCCTGTGGTCTGCAGATATAATGTGAATCTACTTGTAGCACTAAATATTTATTATTATTATTATTATTATTATTTAGTTTTTATATTATGCTCTAAATTTTGGAAAGAACTTTATAAAAGTGATTTTATTTGATGAGATAATGTTAATTTGGGACTCTACAAAGGTGAGTCTTGTTGAATGCTTTCATGAAGTTCATTTAGGACACTTGGTTAGCTATAGTGGTCACAAGGCTATAGTGCTTTCTGTACAAACAGGACTTTCTGTCAAGTCCATGACTGATCTGTCATTTGATGTCAATTTCAGAGGTAAACTTAATATTGTGCTACTCCTGTCTTGGGAAAATCAGGGGTGAGAAGAATGTGGATCTTTGGAATTCTTTGAAAAAAAATGTCCTTTGGTTGGTAGAAAATTTGCTGACCTTTATCCCATATATTTTGGTATTGATTTCCAAATACTGCTCAGGATACCTACTAATGCTTAGAAGTTCAGCCCATAGGGGCCTTAAGAAAAAGAATTAAATTTGGGTCCATGCTCAATTCAAATGAATTTCTTTTTTTTTATTATTTTTTTTAAATTTTTTATTATATATATATATATTTTTATAATATTATCCCTTGTATTCATTTTTCCAAATTATCCCCCCTCCCTCTATTCCCTCCCCCCGATGACAGGCAATCCCATACAATTTACATGTGTTACAATATAGTCTAGGTACAATACATGTGTGTGAATATCATTTTCTTGTTGCACAATAAACATTAGAATCCGAAGGTACATGCAACCTGGGCAGACAGATATTAGTGCTAACAATTTACATTCACTTCCCAGTGTTTCTTCTCTGGGTGTAGCTACCTCTGTCCATCATTGATCAACTGGAAGTGAGTTGGATCTTCTTTATGTTGAAGATTTCCACTTCCATCAGAATACATCCTCATACAGTATTGTTGTTGAAGTGTACAGTGATCTTCTGGTTCTGCTCATTTCACTCAGCATCAGTTGATTTAAGTCTCTCCAGGCCTCTCTGTATTCCTCCTGCTGGTCAATTCAAATGAATTTCAATTCATTGTCTCAAAAAAAACCTTTAATATAACAGACATAGTGGGTTGTCTTTTTTTTTTAGCCTTTTAAATTTGATTGATCTTTCTAGTCTATTCTGAAAACCTCGAAATGCTTGAAAGGGTGATTTCTGAAGAGGATCACTAGTCATGATACTACAGACTATATTTCCCTTATCATTGGACACATCTGAGATTTCATGCTGGATTGGATGGCCTGACTCCAGTGAATTCAGGTTATTGTTAGGAAAAATGATTTGGACAGCTTGGAATGTGATGATCTGTCTCTTTTGGAGAGTCATTTGGGCAAGTAGGAAGAATACAAGTCATTTAATGAAAATCTTGAAGTGCCACTGGGCGTTGGAAAGGTTTCTGCAGATAGGGATGGTTTCAGAAAAAAAAAAATTGGCTAGGATTTTATGAATTGATGAAGAAGTCAACGATATTAGGAGAACAATTCTATATTTACAGCATGTTGCCAAGACAAACGATTTAGGAGTTCTATGCAAGACAATGATCAAATACAATGCCAGAGGACCCAAGGAAAAGCTACCTACCTCTAGATAGAGGGATGAACTCAGAGTCTAATCCAGACACATTTTATTCTGTTTTGTTGTTGTTGTTTGAGGGAAGTAGGGCCAATGAAGGACCTATTGTATTTTAAAATGCATAGTAATAACAGGGGTTGTGTTTTTCACTTTCTCAATTGGGATAAGGAAAGGTAGAAAGGATGGTGAATTTGAAAATAAAATGAAATGTTGAATTAAAAAAAATAATGGCGACTGAAGATTTGGGAAGAGAATTTCCAAAATACATATTCAATATTAACAAGGTTAAATTTTCTATGTTCCCATCAGAAACATTTTTATACTCCTTTTATTTTATTTTCTTTGAAAAGTATCATGGAAATGAGTAGGACCAGCAGATCATTGTATTCTTCAACAACAATACTATATGATGATCAATTCTGATGGATGTGGCCATTTTCAACAATAAGATGAACCAAATTAGTTCCAATAGAGCAGTAATGAACTGAACCAGCTACACCCAGCGGAAGAACTCTGGGAGATGACTATGAACCACTACATAGAATTCCCAGTCCCTCTAATTTTGTCCACCTGTATTTTGGATTTCCTTCACAGGCTAATTGTACACTATTTCAAAGTCTGATTCTTTTTGGACAGAAAAACAATTGTTTGAACATGTATACATATATTGTATTTAATTTATACTTTAACATATTGAACCCATATTGGTTCTGGGGTGTGGGGGGGGGGGGAAGGAGGGGAAAGATTAGAACAAAAGGTTTGGCAATTATCCATGTTGTAAAATTACCCATGCATATATCTTGTAAACAAAAATTATTGAAAGAAAGAAAGAAAGAAAGAAAGAAAGAAAGAAAGAAAGAAAGAAAGAAAGAAAGAAAGAAAGAAAGAAAGAAAGAAAGAAAGAGAAAAGAAAAGAAAAGAAAAGAAAAGTATCATGGAATCCACAACTGAACACAGGATTCATTATGCAACTTTTTTTTTTTGCAGAAAAATGACAAGATATTAGTGTTATAATGAGCACACACACACATGCACACACACACACATATCTGCATGTACACACAGAGAAACAACTTGGTGCCAGCATCTTAGGTAAGCACTTCAGAAACATTCTTCTGTCATTTAGTCTCATCTCTTGTTTGTTCTCGTAAAATTTTATAGCTACATCAAGCAACCAAATTAGCTCCAGGAAGCTAAGCATTAATAAACTCCTTTCTAAGCATAGAAGGTTAGATTAGCTCTTTCTCAGAGAGGCAAACACAGAGTTCAACAAAGGAAAGAGAGCATTTTCAGAAGCCCACATCTAGCCAATAATGTTTTATCTCCTATATTTACTAATGTTGATGATATCCAAGATCATATTTCAATACTGGATTATGGTACCAAATTCCTTTCCAAAAAATGCCACTAACAGAATCTTGGAAATGTGT
The DNA here is from genome assembly GCF_048593235.1 of Sminthopsis crassicaudata. Taxonomy (NCBI): domain Eukaryota; kingdom Metazoa; phylum Chordata; class Mammalia; order Dasyuromorphia; family Dasyuridae; genus Sminthopsis; species Sminthopsis crassicaudata. The sequence continues at coordinate 5,248,882 of NC_133621.1, read as the reverse complement.
CGTGTGGAATTAGAAGAAAATGGGCTCTCTCCCACCTTTGTCCTTGCATCAGAAAAGTCATCATGTTCTGCTGTTAGTTTATTAATCACTCAGTCATAAATGCATGCTTGTCAAGAGCCTACTATGTGCTAGTGCCAATCACTTGGCTAGTTTCTTACCAAATCATTTTGTCCCAAGCTGTTTGGACAGACAGCTGGCAGGGACCTCAGTGATCACTGAGTCAGACCCCACATTTTATATATAAGTAAATTGAAGCTCTGGAAGTGAAGGATCTTGCTCCAAGCCCTAGAGGAGGAGAGGAGGGGACAGTTCTGTGTGACCCCAGTGTCTATGAATTGCATTTCTCTCATTTAGAAAATTGTGAGAGGAAAAACTTAGGGACCAACATCAGAGGGTGGATTTTGTTTTTGTTTTTATTTTTAATTTTTACTGGTTTCACTTTTGATTATATAGAAATTAATCAGAGCAGATTTATAGATTTATTGGTATATTTGATGATGTGGTCTTAATTTCCAAGTCCAGTCTTTGATTTATACTAGTACGTAAATAGAATATTTATAAGACTTGTCAATTCTTTTTTTTTTCATTTTGTTATTAATTAAATCTTTTTTTTATTTTTCAAAACATGTATGTGGGCAATTCTTTAACATTAGCCCTTGCAAAACTTCTCACGGGCTTTTTAAAGGAGATATATGTTATATAAAGTGCTTTGCAAACCTCAAAACTCTATGAATTCAGGACTGACATTAAAATTTGCAAAGCACCTAAGGGCTATTGTTTCTTTAGAGTTTCTTAGTCATCCTGGGTAGAAGGTACTTCTGGGAAAGCCACAACCTCTTGTTCCTCATCTGTGAAAGGAACACAGTCAGGCTGATGTGAGGATCCAATTTGTTCATTATCATGTGTTGTTCTGGCCAGCCCTCCATACAAATGGTCCCCATTGTACATATGAAGAAATTGAAGCTCACACAGTCAGTCATGTGAGAAGCAAGACTAGAATCCAGGTTTTCTGCCCCCCAAACTGTGTGCTGATGCCAGACTGCCCCTGACGTACAAATGGTGGCTCTTGGGTGCTCCCACAAGAAGCGTGCTTCAGAGAAGAGTCCCAGAAAAGACACATGATGGGCAAGAGGGATGGATGGTACTCCCAAAGGACTCTGTCCTTTTCTCTGGGCCCTGCACGTGCTTTCTTCCCCCTCTCTCACAGTCAAGCCATTGCAGGCACCTTAGAGGATCACATCTGCCCTTTACCCCATCCCAACTTCCTGGCAGGAGGTGAGTGAGGAAGGCCGGAGGAGAGAGTAGGTGTGGGATTCAAGAAAATGCAGCCTGAGTCACTTGTTTTTTTTGGTTTTTTTTTTTTTTTTTGACCGAAAGCATCTTTGTGCCCAAGTCATTTCTGAGACGTTTAAAATGGATTGCAGCAATGAATCTGAAATGCGTGCACGGGCTTTTTCAGCACTTTCAAGCAATTATGACAATTCAGGTGGTTATGTAAATTACTCGATTCTTGTCAAATGACATAATTATGAAATGGTGGGGCAGAAACAGAACAGAATTGCATTGCTTTAAAGTAACTGATGCAATATAATGAGATGGGAGGGGGCTTTCTCCAGTCTTATTAGCATGCCCTTCCTTGGGCTCCCAAAGAGAAGAATCTGACCCCATTGGGTAATTTCCCCCAGATGGATGTATCAGGAGAAAGCAGAGGGCTCGAGTTCATTGATGAAACAATCCATTTCATTGGAGCTGACTCCTTCTCTTGTTTGGATTTGATTAAAATCTACATTTCCACAAACAATCCATTCGCACAGGACCATTTTCAAGGATTTTATCATTATTCCTAACAATTTATTTGGCACTTTGGGATCATGAAAACAGTTTGCAATTCATTTTAATCATGATTCATCATAGTGGCTTACAGTTATTCACATTTTCTAGATAGAAACATGCAGGAGCTTGAGAGGAAGGGGAGAGTCACCTCAGAGCAGGAGAAGGAGACTGAGGCTGCTGTAAGCAGTTAACTCATTGGCTCCCACATATCTGAACAGCAGACACAGCGTCAGGTAGAGAACTTATAGATATCTTAATTTATTCAAGCACCATGACAAAAGAGGAGACAGATGTAGTCATCTCTCTGAATTTTTAATTGGGTAGAAAAATTCAACGATTCCAGGATGTGCTTTGTGCCTGGAATAGAGGGCTTCCCTACCACTTCTGAGATTCCCGCCTCTCCTCCTGGGATTGAACTCTCTGGTTTGGAGTTTCTCCTTCCTCAATCATTGACTGGCATATTGCCAATGTATAACTTCCAATCTCACCTCTTTAAGGCAAGGACTGTTTCCTTTTCCCTCTATATTTGTTCAGGTTTAGCACAGGGCCTAGCACAAACTGAGCACTTGATAAATGTTCCTTGTATTGAGTTATGTTATAAGAATAAAATGGAAGGGAAATCAGAAACATGGAAAATATGATTTAGGATTCCAGAGTCTATTGGGGCAGAGGTGGAAGTGATAGATGCCCTTTTCTCTTACCAGTTTATACATGAACCTGTTCTAGAGCAGAATCATTCTCCATATTGGGGATTTGTAGTATTTTCTTCACCTAGCTTTTCTTGGGAGAGCCAAAGTGATAAAAGTGACACTAACACAGTAGATTTAATTAAGATCCAGGGATCTGCCCATTGTTGGCCAAATAGACTCCAAAGGCAGTTGGCCAGCAAGAAGATCCCCTGCTGGTGGCCTCCTCAACCCTGATACTTGTCTGGGTGAAAAGATCTCAAAGACTGTCCATAGTTTGTAATTGAGCAAGGAGTCACTTTCCCCAACTGGAATTTTGCTGAGATGGAAGAAACCTAGATCTTATCAGCTACCTTCCCACTGTTTCCTAAGTTTCTTCATGCTTTTTCATCTGTCCTACCTCTGAGCCCACCAGACAGCCTCTCCCCAGCACCTAATCTGCTTCTGTTCCCTGGGGATGTAGCCTAGCCCTTACTATCAGTCCCACTGCTTTGGTCTTTCCAGCTGTCCTGGATTCACTGTCTTTCCCATTGAGAGACAGGACTTTCTCTGTTTCTGTCTCCAGCACTCAGCTCAGTGCATGGAACATAACAGATCTTTAATGAATGAATTTGTACTTATTTCTTAATTCAGTAGTATAGAACACATGGTACATTCTTAATAACGCCTCTTGAGTTGATTGGCTTGAGATGGGATGTTCTAGGATGTCAACCCAAGAGCTCTAAGGGATACTCCATCTGTCCTGATAGGTACAATATGGTGACAAAGCCTGGATGATGTGCTTTGCACATGTCAATATACCACACAAATGCTACCCTCAAGGTCCAAACTAGTCAGACTCCAGATGAATGTCTCTGAGAAGGCTAACCCCAGATTCCATAGTCAAGCAATCGTAGTCTGGAGTCAATCAGGAACATCAGAGTTCAAAAATGCCACACACACTTACTAGCTGTGTGACCCTAGCAAAGAAAGCTATTTAAAGCTCTATCTGCCTCTGTTTCCTTAATTATAAGAAGTGGGTAATAACAGACTCTGCCTCCTAGGGTGGTTGTGAAAATCAAATGAAATAACATTTGTAAAAGATTTAGCGCAATCTCTGGTACATAGTGTAATAATAATAATAATAATAATAATAATAATAATATGTATAACATTATTGATTACATAGATTTCCCAATTTTAGATGGCCAGTAAACTATAGAAATAAAGATGTCTGTGGGCTTCATTCTATTTGGCTATTTCTGCTAACAAAGTAAAGTGTGTCGAGAAGTCACTTATCGCCAACATGTGTCTCATGTGGTCACTGGTGATCCTGTGTAAGAGGTTGGGAAGAAGAGGTTCCAAAGATAGAACTGGACCATGTCCTGACCGGGGAGGGGTCACCAAGATGCTTGGTGCCTATAGAATGAGATGAAGTAGACCAATCCTTGGGGGACTGTATCCCAAACTAACAAAGTGTGTGATACATGGTGGGATCTTAATAAATTCCTATTTCATGAATGAAAAAGAGTTCTTTCCACCTGTTGAAAAAGTCAAGCAAGCTGGTCTTAGGATACCCTCAATAAGCAACACATTTCTAGCTAAATTATTTTAATCGGTTCTAATAATTGATAGGAAAAACAAATGATGAAGACAGAAGAGTTTTCTTTTGTCAAGATATATCCTCCACTTACTCCATATTTTCATCAGTTTTTTGTGGTAGTGGTGTTTTCATTTGGGGGGGATTTTGTTTTTTTGTGGTAAAGGGTGATGAAGGAGTGAGCAAAAAATGTTCAGAAAACTGAACAGATGTCCATCATTTGAGGAATGGTTGAATAAGTAATGGTATATGGATGTAATCGAATATTATTATTCTATAAGAAATAACAAGCAGGCTGATTTCAGTAGACCATGGAAACACGTGAACTGAGATGAAGTGAAATGAATAGAACCAAGAGAACATTGTATGCAGCAATAACATGATAATAAAATGATTAATTCTGCCAACAATAAGATGATTCAAGCAATTCCAGTAGACTTTGTGAAGGAGGGAGCCATCTGCATCCAGAGAGAGAGAACTGTGGGGCCTGAGTGTGAATCAAGACATAGTCGTTTCACCATTTTGTTGTTATTCTTGTTTGCTTGTTTTTTTCTTGTGTTTTTTCTTCTTTCACCTTGTGATTTAATTTTTCTTGCAAAGCATGATGAATGTGGAGATATGTTTTAAAATATATTGGATACTTGCTGCCTATGGGAGATGGAGGTGGGGGGAAAGAGAAAAATTTGGAACACAATGTTTTGTAGAAGTAAAAATTTATCTTTGCATATATTTGGAAAAATAGAAGCTATTAAAAAAGTCATCCAGACTTGTAATTTGGTGTAGACGACTGCCTTTTTCAAGCAGACTTGTGAGTCATTTTTAATCAATAGTCACAGAAATTTAGAGATTTAGTGGTTTACTCAAGGTTCCTGAATCGGTATAAGTCAGAGATGGGACTTGAACCTTGATTCCCAAGCCAGGCCTTTTATCTGCTAGACTGATGGACCCTTTCATTAGTTAGAAATATCCTAAATCTTTCTGCTTTAAAATGGGTTTTGTAAGTATTATTATGGAAAGGAAAGTTGGCCAGCTGATACTCACCATTTCCCTCTTTTCCCCACCCTTTTGGTCTCTGGAGATTTAATCAACTGTACATTATGACAATAATTTATTTTCAGATAAAGAACAATATAGTGATCTTTCAGAATCAAATGATCTTCTTTTTACTGCTTTTTGGAGTCTATGTTAAAAAAAATGAATAGCTCAGAGCCCCCAGCTTGGAAAATCACCTGCATTTGGGCAGAAGTTTGTCCATCTGTCTTAATTTAAATATATGTTTAGCTCTGCATCAACTTTAGTATTTGAGGTAAAAACCCAGGATCCTAGAAATATTTGGAATAAGAAAATGGGTAGAACATATAACAGTGTCTATTAATGAGCGAGCAAACACAGGTAATGGAAGAAAAATTGGGGAAGACCAATCCTCTTCATGGAAGTTACCTGAAGTGGTGGGTGACATTGGTAACTTCAGTCCACATTTTCTTTTCTTTTCTTTTCTTTTTTTTATTATATCTTTTTATTTACCAGATATATGCATGGGTAATTTTTCAGCATTGACAATTGCCAAACCTTTTGTTCCAATTTTTCCCCTCCCCCAGATGGCAGGTAGACCAATACATGTTAAATATGTTAAAATATATGTTAAATACAATATATGTATACATGTCCATACAGTTATTTTGCTATACAAAAAGAATCACAGTCCACATTTTCTTTTCTGAGTTGCCAGTAGCCCTCTTTAATCTCTCCTTTCTTTCTGGCATGTTTCAAATTTACTTCTTTTTTTTTTCTCCTTCCTATTGCTCTGTGCTATAAATTCCTCCTGCATCGCCTCTTAAGATTTTCTTGTACCTCTATTTTGTCTTTAAATTTTTTTATGTCTTTTTAAGAACTCCAGGGTAGCTCAACTCTCCCTTTTGGTTCACAGTCTCAAGTCAAAGCTGATACAGAAGAATTTCAAATACCAGGATGTTAGTCCATTCTCCAACTTCTTTTACACTGTGTTTTTTGCTTGGTTTTATGGCCGATGTGAGGAATGTTTTCATGTTCTTTTCCTTGTAATTAAAAGTTTCAAGTTGTTCAAAGAATCTTAGTACTCCCTATCTTAGATTTTTACAAAATGAACCTCCCTTCTTTCATTAGAGAGGTGAAGGACAACAGACATGGAACATGTGTTTAGTCAGGGTGGCAACAGTGTTTATTTAATTGGGAATTTTGCTTTCTATATCACAAAGAAGATAAGTGGACACAGGAGGAGATTCGTATACCTGTTAAGCATCAGGATGGCAGTTTTGTGTTCTTGAGTCTTTCAGTCATGTCTAATCCTTACGGATCCCATTTGGGGTTTTCTTGGCAGATACTGGAGTAGTTTGCTATTCCTTTTCCAATTCATTTTACAGATGAAGAGATGAAGACAGCTAGGGTTAAGTGACTTACCTAGAGTCACGGAGCCCATAAGTGTCTGAGGACTGATTTGAATTCAGATCTTTTGACCCCAGCTCTGGCAATCTATCCACTGTGCTACCTAACTACCCTAGTTGTTATATATATTGTGTGTGTGTGTGTGTGTGTGTGTGTGTGTGAAAGAGAGAGAGAGAGAGAGAGAGAGAGAGAGAGAGAGAGAGAGAGAGAGAGAGAGAGAGAGAGAAGAAAAACAAAGAGGAGGAGGAGGAGAAAGAGGAGGAGGAGGAAGAGGAAGGGAAGGAGGAGAATGGGAGGCCCATAGTTTTCTCAATCAGAGGTCATACCCATGGGGGTCCCTTTCTAACAAAGCTTCCATCCTTTGATCTTTTTGATTAGGAATAACATTGTCATTTAGGGACATACATTTAGGAACATACAGGTTTGTTTCCCAGCTCAGTGCCAGGGACAGAATTGGGTAACTGAAAACCATGCTGCTCTTTGTACTGCTAAGGTTTTTACTGATTCCCACAAAGGAGGCAGTCACCCTCCAGCCTGACTTGGGTCCCAATTTATTGTTATATGAGTAGAAAGAGCTAGTCATGTTTGGGTGATGGTAATTATGAGCCAAATGCATTGTGGGAAAACTACAATCATCTATGTGAGCACAGGTATATGGGCATACCTTATTAATGTGATCCCAAAGCTATTGTCAAACTGTTCCAATTGGATTTAGTGTCTTGTATTAGAGACGTGTTTTTTTTTTCAAAAACAGTCTTGAATTAAACCCCCAATCACAACAGATGACCACCGAAGCTTCCTACCCTCACCTACAGGGTTAATTTCTCAAATTAATTCCCAGCATGCTGCAGTGGGCAGGGTCTGACGTTGCCAAGGATGTCAAGTAACAACTTAGCCTTTGTCCGACAATGCTGTTAGCCTCCTGCTCCACTTCCTCCAAATTGAGGAAATGATCAGTAAGACCAGCTGCAGCTGTTCCTACTCCTTTTGTTGATACACCAGTCATTTTCCTTTGCAAGGGGAGAGTAGAGAGAAAATGATAGAGACAGACAGAAAGAAAGGCAGAACATACAGAGACAGAGACACAGAGACAAAGACAGAGACAGAGAGACAGAATGCAAAAGGGTTCTGCATTCATTGGAAATGGGGAGCCACAGAATTTATGACATAATAAATCATATCTTCAAATTAAAAAAATTCCTGGGGTATTAAATCTCTCCATATTCCTATATGTCTCTGGATGGATCTCTGTGTGTGTGTGTGTGTCTCTCTCTCTATGCTTTCCTCTCTCTTCCCCTTCCCCTCCCCTTTTTCTGTCCCTCTCCTTCCCTGCCTCCTCCATCTCTCTCTCTTCACTTTCCTCTCTCTCTCTCTACTTAAAAAGCCCCAGACTCCCTGAAGCCTTCCTGTAGAGAGGATAGCCCACCAGTTGTTCACTCATTTCAATTGTGTCCAACTCTTCCGGACCCTGTGTGGGGTTTTCTTAGCATAGACATTGAGGGAGTTTTGCCATTCCCTTCTCCAGTTCATTTTACAGATGAGAAAACAGAGGGAAATAGTGACTTGCCCAGGATCACACAACTGGCAAGTTTCTTTCCTGAATCTAGGGCCAGCACTCTATCCACTGTGCCATCTCGCTATCCCTACCCAAGATACCTTAAGATTTAGTAAATATTCTTAAAATGAAAAATCCTTTCTTAGCTTGAAAGGCACAATTGTTTCCTGACAGAAGCCAGAAATGGTGAAAGTTTTCACCCTGAGTTTTGACTTTGGCTCTGCTCCACACCACCTTGCTCACACTGAAGGCCTCGTACTGGGACCCTCTCTCTCTCCTCACTGAGTTCTCTTCCCACATCCTTTACTGACTCAGCACCCATTTCATGTACTCCCATTCTATACTTGTCCTGCACGAATCGGATCTCATCATTCCCGTAAATTCATAATCTCATAAATTCATCGATTTAGAGCTAGAAAGGATGTTAGAGATCCTCAAGCCCAATTTCCTTATTGTAGAGATGAAAGGTGAGAAAAGTGAAAGCAGGATGGGTAAGTGGGTTGTCCAGCTCTTATGGCTTATAAGAGTATTTGAATCCACATCTTTTTTTGACTTCAAAAAGCACTATTGTATCTCCCATTGCTTCTCTAAGCACATGGACCAGAATTCCAACCCAGGCAGGCAACCCTGAGTCATCACCCAATGACCATCATTAGATATGCACATTCCCATTTCCACAGTGCAATCCATGCTCTACTCAGCTGTCAATTTAATCTTCCTAAAGTGCAGGTGTGACACATCCAGCCCCTCACTACTCAATAACATCCAATGCCTCCCTGTCCCCCTCTGGGTTGAAAATAAATCTTCTGTTTTGTGTCAAAGCCCTTCAGAGCCTCCCCCTCCTTCTGTGGCCCTTTTTTGCCTTACTGAGTGTTTCCACTGTCTTTTCCCTACTTCCTCATCTGCCTTCAAGTCCCAACTAAAATTACATCACATACAGGAAACTTTTCCCACCCCCTCTAAATTCTAGTGGTTTCCCTCTTTTAATTATGCGCCCTTTATATAATCTGTTTGTACATAGTTGTTTGAATGGCACCCCTCCTCCATTACATTGTGAGCTCCTTGAAGTCAGGGATTGTCAGGGAGACAAGTCCTATAGTCCTTGGGGGAGGAAGGAAAATGAATGGTCATATTATTTCCACTACTGGAATCCTACCTATTTCTGATGGTAAATATTTGTCTGATCCCATGAGTATTCAATCCTCTCTTCCTCCTCCAGCAATGAAGGATATTTATATCCTGCCCATAAGAGTCTAGAACTTGAAGTGAAGAAGACTTGTCGTTTCATACAATGACTATTTCTTCAACCCTTGGCAAGTGACTAAAACTCTCTGACTTCTGGTCTCCTTTTCTATAAAATGGGAGTAATAATTTTCCCTATCTCCTAGGGTAAAGGGAGATCATATTTGTAAAGTGCTCTGCAAATTTCAAAGCACTCTAGGATGCAAGTTATTGTGGTTATGATTATTTTCTGTAAATTCCTCACATGAAGAACAGTCTGTTTTAATCTTAAAAACTGAATAAGTTGCTTGTTATGACCCAGTTAAGAAAGGCTCTTTGTCTAATTCACTTAGATGATCTTGGAAAAGTCTTCTCTCTTTGGGTCACATTTTTCTCACTGGTGTAAGGAGACGGATGAGCTAGATGCTTTCTGGAGACTTTCCCAGCTCTATGACCCAAGGATCTTCTGATCCCTGGGACCTAGCCTTGTCCTTTCATAAATTTCAACATTTACTGGATGTTCATTGGGTAGGGTTGGATTTTCTTCCAACAGAAAATGAATTTTGGAGGATTCATCAATATGGGTAAGAAGGGAGTTTCTACAATACCCCTTCAGGCAGCTTCTTAGAGCAGATGTTTTGTACAGGATGAAATAAATTCCTCGAACATTAGAAGTGCCTTTTGTAAGCTAAATAAAGATACTGAGATGGAGTCCAAAGTGTTTCTGTCACAGGCTGATCACCTGGTGTTGTCTTTAGGTGAGAGGATAATTGTTTTCTCAGTCTGCTATAGGGTGACCTGAATTACTTGCTTTGAAATAGATCAGGATATTAGATTGTGGATTCTCTACCCACCTCAGAATTTGCTACCTGGATGGCCAACTCATATTTTTTTCATAGAGAAAATACCTCTTGGAACTTAATTAGACTCAAGTGATGGATTAATCAAAAATTATTTTTAAAATCATTCCTTTTGTTTAAAAGAAAATCTTCCTTTTGCCAGTCCTCACATTAGTTTTTTAATGTTCTGCTGTTATCCCCTAATTTTAATATTCTACATGACACTTAAAAATAATATTTTAAGTCATGACAGGAGAGAATATTGATTTTGCTTATATATAACCTCCTTAACATGCACATGCCAGATGGGGCTTCGTATCAGGTCAGAAACTAATGAAGGAATATAGGTTTAAATCTAAGACACAAGAAAAGATGAGTAACTGGGAATTACATATTTGTAATAGCGACCCCCCCTCCAATTCACCCCATTTGTAATAGTTTCTGATACACTTCTGTCTACTGTAGGTGAATTTATTTGTCCTCCTTTCCCTTCTCTGGTACATTGTTGGTGTTGGGAAAGGTTATTTATGAGGGGATCAGACCTATTCTCAATCCCCATATCTTGGTTAGCCTGGCAATAATTTGACCTTCAGATGTTTTAAATTAGAGAGAGGCGAGTTCATCAGCGACTGGAAGGCATAGAGACAAAAGGAAGATTCAAGCTCTTAGAGAGTCTGGTATTTTTGCCCCATTAAGAAATTAATTCAAAGTGTAAACTGTCCTCTTCTGCAGAGATTTTTTTTTTGATGAAACATGAGCACCTTTTGTAGTTTTTGAATTGGAAGAGCTAAGTGCTCGAAAAGGCTGAGGCTAGAGTGGTTGTGTGTTTGTGTGTGTGTATCTGTGTGTCTGTGTGAGTGTGCACATCACACACTTCATAACATACAGATGCAAACACATAGCCATGCACTCACCCTCCTCTATTCCTTTTGATCCTCCTCGGGAGTGCTCTCAGGTCCCATCTCCTAAGTCTGTCCCATGCTGAGCTGCCTTCCCAAAATCAGGGACACAAGAATGACTGGATCTTTGGATCATTCCTTTGTAGTAAGATAAAGACAAAGGACCATTCCCTGCTGTCCCTAATTTCTTCCACCCATGAACTGGCTTCTTTTACTTCTCCTATGTCTGAGTGACAGGGAAGGGTCTCTCGAGAGTCCAAGATGGGGAGAACCTGTGTTTTTGATCTGTTAAGAACTTTCAAAAATAGCCTATAACAGAACCAGGCTTGAAACCCAAGTTTTCATTGAACCCCCTCTCCAAATAATGGCTTGAGATCTCTAACTCGTCCTCAGCCTCAGGAGGCAAGACTACAGCTGTGGTTGCTAAGTCTCTCAGTTGCATGGCATCCCTCTAAAAGGGACCCTCAGATAACTGGGCAAGAAGGATCCAATCAGAAGTTGAAAACTTCTTCCATTCTCTCTCTTAAATTTGTGATCTTTAAAAGTGCACTCACCCACCCACCCCTCACTTCTAACCCTGGGCATTTCTTGCTGAGCTCAAGTGACAAGATTATGAGGCACTCTATACTCATCATTTCTAGGATCCTCAAAGAATCCCAGGGGGAGATATTATGAGTATAATAAAAGTCATTTCTTCAGATGCGACATGGCTTGCTCAGAATGGCTCATATGATATGTTTGGAACCCAGTTCTCTCCCAATGTCACCAATAGTCACTCTACTTCAGTCCCCCATCTTGTTAGAACAATAGAAAATAACAATCGCCTAAGGCACATCAACAGACTTTGTATCAGGGAAAAGAATTTAGAAAAAAAATGAAAATAAATGTTTGTTGTGAATACAGTTGCCTTGCAGAGGCAAACTCTAGTCTAGGTATCCACCTTCGGATTGTATATAGACTTGGGGATTGGAAGTCACCCCCCTAAGAAGAGATTTCTGGGCCTGTGAAGAAGAGGTGGCTCCCATCTCTCAGACTCACTGGCAGATTTCCTCCAGACTTTTAGCTTTGATTGGTCTGGCAAGGAATAAAGAGTTGGCTCCATCCCCTCTGTTTCTCAAACTGGTTAATATAGAAACTCTCTTCTTGCTGAAAGAATCAGCCCCTACATTGCAAACCTCGGGGATCCTTTTGTTGTCATGGTGACAAAGTGGTGAACAAAAGAGTCTTAGGACATAAGAGCTAGAAAGCACCTTCGGCCATCAAGGTCCAAGTCTCTAATATGACACAAGAGGAAGCTGAGTCCCAGGCAGATTGAACATTTTGCTCCAGATCACACAGCTAAGGTCGGGGTTCCATCAAAATCCAATAGACAAAAGCCAACAATGATTTCTTGGCTTCATCATAAATGGGACTGGGTGATTGTAATCTACTCTCCCCAACATTTTTCTTGATGATTCTAATAACAATAGCTAATTACAAATTACAATTAATTATAAAAACTAACCCTTATGTAGCACTTTGCGGTTTGCTCAAAAGTGTTCAATGCATCCCTGTGAGATAAGTGTCCCATTATGCCCCTTTCACAGATGAGGAAACTGAACGAGGTGTTCCCTGACTTGGCTAGGATCACACAGCCAGGATTTCTATCAGCAGGCAATGTGGAATGAAGATATAGAAAGAATTTTAAACTTGAACATGGTAGGACCTGATTTCTGATGGAGATTGTGCCACTTGATAACAGCATGACCTTGGACAGCTCTCTGGACTTCAGATTGCTGCCATGGAAAGTGAAGGGACTGACCTGGGTGCCCTAGAAGGCCCTGTTAGCTACAAATCTGATTCTGTTCTACTGTGGATAATACCCATGATGACCCACTATTTAAGAGTAGTTTTTAGGACTTGAACACTAAAACATGCCTCACCCCTACCGTTCAGAACCACTGCCTTGCACAGAAGATGGGCTGGCTGCTCTTCCTCCTCCTCTTCCTTCTCTTCCTTTTCTTTTCTTCCTCCTCTTCCCCTCTTTGTCATCCTTCTCTTCCTTTTCTTTTCCTCCTCCGCCTCCTTTTCCTCTTCCAGCATCCTCCTTCAATAGCATCATCAGGATTGTTAGTTACTGTCCTTGAAAAATCAGACAAAAGCAATCTATTAAATCTCTTATTTGGGGGCCAAGAAGGAGTCAGACGCTTCCCTCACTCCACAGAGGCTGGGCCGCCCCCCTGCTTCTGCCCCTGTTCAGCCAGGTGTCTCTCCTCCAGGCTGGGCTGCGGGCAGGGCTCTTGGAGCTGCAATCCTCCTCAAAGAGAGGCAGATGTGAGCCATTGAGATGATTCCTCTCGCACCTGGTCCTGGAGGTGTGAACTATGCCAGTTCAGTCCCCCCAACACAGATGTTCATGTTGTCCCAATTTGCCTCTAGCCCATTTTGGGTGCTGCTCAGCTTTGCCACTGCTCACATAAATACTGTAATCCAAAGACCACCCATTTATTAGTGCACCTGCATCTTCAACAGGGCTGCTTCCTCCTTTCATCCTTTTCAATGTCTGCACAACATTAAAAAAGGGGGGAGCGCCAAAAACCTCAAAGCACACAAAGACGTATCCTTGTTAAGGAGAGATGAGTAACTTTCCATAGTTGTCAGAGCATAAAATAAATTAATAACGAAAGATATTTGGGAATAAAAGGAAAACTATTAAACTAGTTTATGGTACATGTCTGGGCCCCCAATAAAGGGATTTGTGATTTTTTTTTTGCATTGTGGGAGTGAAAGAAGGAGGAGATGAGCACTTACTGTGTGCCAAAGAGCATACTAAGCACTATGGGGTTCACTGGTCTCTCTCTGTCTCTCTGTATCTCTCTTTCTCTCTCTCTCTCTCTGTCTGTCTCTCTCTGTCTCTGTCTCTCTGTCTCTCTGTCTCTCTCTCTCTCTCTCTCTCTCTCTCTCTCTCTCTCTCTCTCTCTCTCTCTCTCACACACACACACACACACACACACACACACACACACACACACACACACACAGCCTTCTCAGTCTTTTTAAACCAACCTATGTCCCAGGGTCCCTCTGCACCCACACAGGTAGTAGAGATTAATAGGATTCCATTTTTTTTTTGGGAACCCACCTGCACACAGTGTTCCAGACCTGGCCTGAAAGGAGGGAAAAGAGCAGTCCTGTTGTCGCTTTATTTGCCAATATGATGCCACTGTAGAAATGCCCATTGTGGTTGTTGCCACCGTTATCATTATCACAGTCATCTCCTCATCTTGCTCCCTGCATTCTAGCCATTTTTCTCTTCTCCCGTCCTCCTCAGTCTTCGTCTCTCCGGCTGGTCTCTGGCTCAGGTTGGTGAACTTTCACCTCTTCTTATCTAGAATCAAGTCTCCACATCACCTCCAGGCCATTAGAAGCATGCCCTCTCCCAACTGTTACCCCCTTCTCCTGACCTCTTCCTTCCAATACAATGTAAGCTCTTTGCTGGCAGGGCTGGTTTACTGTTGTGGATGCATTTGTATCTGCAGAACTTAGCCAAAGTGCCTGGCACTGAGTAAACATTAAATGACTGACAGAATGAGTGATACACTTACTACGTGCTTGCTATGAACCAAGCACTGAGCTAAACCCAAATAATGTTAATACAATCTGTCTGTCTGTCTATCCATCCATCTGTCTATCCAGCTAGTCATTTATTCATCTTTCTATCTACCTACCTATCTATTTATATATTTATCCATCCATCCATCCATCCATCCACCCATCTCTATCCTAGCTAATCTATCTCTCTATCTATCCTATCTACCTATTTATCTATTTATCCACTCACCCATGCATCCATATCTTTATCTATCTATCTATCTATCTATCTATCTATCTATCTATCTATCTATCTATCCATCCATCCATCCATCCATCCATCTATCTATCTATCTATCTATCTATATATCTATCTATATATCTATTTATCTACCTACCTACCTACCTACCTATCTATTCATCCATTTTTCTTAACTATCTAAATTCAGGCCACAATCATGCTGTCCACATTACACAGTAGATTCACAATGAGGTTTCGGCCCACTAGAATCCTCAACCCTTTTTTCAGACCCATTGCTACTGTCACATTAAGACTGAAATATGGGGAAATGACTAGGGTCTGGGTTCAGAGGACCTGGCTGGAAATCCTCCCTGTGTGTGTCAGGGAAAGCCTCAGTATCTTCCTCCATAAAAGGAGCAAGCCTGACTAGCTGGTGTTCATGCCCATGCCCCTGTTGTCCATCCTTGTTTCTGCCTATTATACACAGGTGGGCTAGGGGTCAGGCTGCTCCTTAGAGAGTGCCCCAGTGCCTGCCCTGATGTCAGAGCCTGCCTCTTGCTCTAACACAGAATGGTTCTCTCCCACAAAAGCGCTATATGTAGACACCGTTTAACTTGGCAGAATTCCAAAGTGCAATCATGGCTGATTATCTTCTTCCCTTATTAAGGGATCTGCCTCTTTAGGATTTTTCCAGTTTCATATTTTTCATAAATAGGGTCCACTGGGAGGGCGATTAACTTAAACCCCAGTGTGTGTGTGTGTGTGTGTGTGTGTGTGTGTGTGTGTGTGTGTGTGTGTGTGTTGTGTGTGTGTGTATGTGTGTGTTGTTTTCTTGTTTTACTTATTTTACCAATGAGGAAACTGAGGCAAATGGGGTAAAGTGACTTGCTCAGGGTCACACAGCTAGGATGTGTTTGAGGCCACATTTGAACTCAAGAAAATGCAATTTCCTGATGAGGCTCAGTGCTCTGTGTTCCCCATAGCTGATCTTGCCCTTTTAAGTACAAAAGCCAAGATCTGAACACACCATCCTTTTTCTATTATAACTTTGATCAGATATCAAGACTAAATGGCACTCCCTGCTAAGGGTTGAGAAAGCTTCTCACCGGGACCCAGGGATGTAGCCTTATTTCCCTTCCTCTTAATTCTGATCACACTGGACTCCTGAAAATCCCAAGTCCTACCCGGTCAGTTCCCACTGTTGTGCATCCCACCCACCTTTCCCATTTTCAGAGATACCTGCTAGGTGGGTTCCTGTTCCCACGGCCCAGCTCTCACTCTTCCTGTCACTTTGTTTGAGACTCTTCTTTAAATTTATCAGCTTGTCCTGCATCCCACTTATTGCTGTTCATGTCATCACCCCTATTAGAGTTCAGATTTTCTGGAAGGAAACAAGAGAACTAGGCAACAGACATTTATTAGACACTTCCTGTTTGTTATGCACAGATTCCTATACAAGCAGAAAGAAAGACTGTCCCAACTTTATAAGAACACACTAACTGAAGGAGCTAAATAAAGGAGAGGGAAAAGACATGGGTGGGAGGAAGGAGGAAAAGGAAGTCTGGCCAATCTGCATGGCTTCCCAAAATGGATGCCCTAGAAGGAAGTCTTCAATGCGAGAAAGGCCCCTGGTGTGGCAGAGAGATGTTTTAGGCTGGTAAGGCCCAGGGTCTGAGGTACATTCTGGGGTGAAAGGCAACTTAGGAATGACCGAAAATCCAGAATCAAGGCATCATCAGGAGGAAAAGGAAAGTTAGCTGGCTTGGGCCCCTCCATAAAATCTCACCGATGGAGAAGTCAGCCAAAGGAGACGGGTACGCCCCAGGGGGACGAGGCTCCAGGGGGAGAAGATCTGAGTTGCTTCCTAGAAGATCCAAGGCTCCTGCAAGCAGGAATTATAGGATTTTTCATCTGCATCGCCTGGATCAGTGTCTTGTCAGCCCTTATCAAGCACTTAAATAGCTGGTAACCACTGGGTTGCAAAGAACAAAAGGCTGGGTCCTAGGTCTCCAAGAATCCAGGATAACCAGGAGAGGTGATATGCGCACAAGGGAACAAAAACCAAACAAACAAAACCAACATAAGATCCCTTTGGGGGAAGGCACTCGCCACTTTGAGGAACAGAGAAGTTCATGTCAAAGCTTTCCTAAAAGGAAACCAAGGGTTCTAAGAACCAGAAGTAGGGAGGGCATGGAGGCCCTCAAGGCATGAAGGAGTTTAGCAGTGGCTGGGGTGGGCGGTAGGGGGATGGCAGAGGGAATATCTGCTATGAATAATAGTAAGAAAGCCAGCTTGGCTAAAATGGGGTCAGCATGGATAATAAGGACAAAATGGCGGGTTAATGGCAAGTGGAAAAGAGATTTCAATCCAAGCAAAGATCACTAGACTAATAAAGAGCAAGCAGAGTTTATTTTTGGGCTCTCAATGCCTCTTGACCTACCACAGGCAGCCTTGAGCCATCAATCTACTGACCTTCCTTGAGCCTCATTGCTTAAATGTTCAATGAGAGCTTTGGACTAGATGGTGTCTGATGCCCTTCCAAGTTTAGATGTTGTATCCTATTATTTGAAGAGCACCTGTAGCAGACTGAGTAAAGCCATGTTGGTTGACCAGAGACACATATCAGAGACTTTTTCTTTCAACCCACTTTACCCTGATTGACCAGAAATATGGAATTGGCTAGTTTGTCTACTTGTCTCTGCTCTGAGGCTTGGTTTATATAGTGCTTCTCTACCCCTTTTGGAAAAGGGGAGTAATAGGAAGAGAACTGCCTTATACATAGTCAGATAAGTGATTTTTCAAAATATATGCATTTCATTGGTATTATCTATGACTAGCTCATAAAATGAGCATTGTTTGTAAGGATACACATTTCATTTTTCCTTTCACTTGGGAATTTAAAACACCCAGAAGTACCAAATTATTCATTCTCTGATGCGGTTTCCTCTCTTTCCTCATGTCTCTCTTATCTGACTTTCTCTTTTCTTTGTCAGCCTCTCTTTCTGGCCATGTCTGGTTTTTCTTCCTCCCTCTCTGGCCGCCGATTTTCTTCCCTCCCCCCTTTTTAAGTGCTGTTCTTTTTAATATGGACCCTCCAGCAGAGTATTCCCACATCTGTTGATTTTTCACGTTGTACACATTTGCACCTTTTTCTTAACGTTGCCTGAATCACTTAATTGTCAAAGAGAGAGTTCATTTTAATGTAAATCTTACAGTATTACATGAGTGAATGTATGAAAATAACTTGGAACAGTTTAAATTGGGCAGGATTCTGCCTTCATCATAATATGCTTCTTCAGCATTAAAATAAACTTGCAACACATGCTGAAAAAAGTGTGTAAGAAGTAAGTGCCTTTCACTCGGAGCCTTATCTGGAAGAAATAGGCGATCACTTAATGGGATTCAGGAATCAGGAAATAATCCCAATAACTGACAATGTGATTGTACGATTAGCATCATATAATGGCAGGCTAAGTACCTGGTTAACTTGCTCTCTGCTTTAAAATTAGAAGCTTATTACAAAGTCATTGATGAAGGAATTGTTTAAGATTAACAGACAGCTAGAGAATATATTTACCCTACTGTTACAAAGCAGTTCCCAATTTATTTGGGCCATTTAAACTGGCATCGGGAAGTTTGGGGAATGAATTACAACTGAGATTCTGGGAATATCAGCAGACATGATTATTCCTTTCTGTTCATGGTGAGGCCGGAGAAGGATCAGGTATGGCTGCCAAAAAGCTTGCAAGTTCTGGGAGCTCCTGAATGAATGTCACCCAGTCACACTCAAGGCCACATCATTAGGAGCATTCTGTAAATCATGGGCTGGGGGGAAGAGGAAGCCATGCTTTTTTATCAAATGCTACCTTCACCTCATTATGCTCTCAAGCAATTTCAGAATTTGTTTGGCCCTTTATTTGTACAATGAAGAAATTGGGAGAGATGGTCCCCAAGATTCCTCCCAACTCTTACATTATCTGATACTATCTCAGCAAGATGTCGATTGTACATAAAGAAGATCCAATTCACTTCTAGTTGATCAATGATGGACAGAAACAACTACACCCAGAGAAGGAACACTGGGAAGTGAATGTAAATTGTTAGCACTAGTGTCTGTCTGCCCAGGTTACTTATACCTTCGGAATCTAATACTTAATGTGCAACAAGAAAATGGGATTTACACGCATCTATTGTATCTAGGTTATACTGTAACACATGTAAAATGTATGGGATTGCCTGTCATCAAGGGGAGGGAGTAGAGGGAGGGAGGGGATAATTTGGAAAAATGAATACAAGCGATAACGTTATAAAAAATTACTCATGCATATATACTTCAAAAAATTATAAATAAAATTTTAAAAAAGATATCGATTATAATTCAATAAGTATTTTTAAGCATCTGTAATGTGTCCATCAATGTGCTAGACCCAAGGGCACATAAAGGTAAAAAGCAAACAGAAACCAAACACACAAACAAAACAATCCCTGCCAACAAGGGGATCATATTCTAATGGGAAAAAGGAGATAAACAATCAGCTTTATTAAGCATCATCCATATATCAGACCTAGAGCAGCTGGTTGGTATAAGAGTGTATAAGAGCCTAAAGACAGGATAATTCATCTTCCTGTGGTCAAATCTGTTCTCAGACACTGACCAACTATGTGACCCTGGGCAAGTCACTTAATTAACTGTTTATGCCTTAGTTTCCTTATCTGTAAAATGAGTTGGAGAAGACATGGTAAATCACCTCAGTATCTTAGCCAAGGGAACATCAAATAGAGCCATGAAGAGTAGGACAAGACTTAAAATTGTTTGAAAAAATAACATCTTAAATACTGTGTTAAGTGCTAAAGATGAAGAGAACAATGTGAAATAATACATGCTTACAAGAAGTTTGCTTCCTATCCACATCATATACGTGAATACAAGTTGCCTCCAGAGTCAATATAAATAAATTTTGTGGAAAGAATCTTTCCATAAGCTAAGAATCAGGAAAAGCATTGGGTAGGAGAGGGGCCTTGAGCAAAGCTTTGAAGGGAGTAAGGAATTCTTATACCAGATAGGGTGGGAAGCCTTTGCAAAGTGCCAGAGATGGGAAACAAAAGGGATCGCTCCATTAAGTAGGGAAGTTGGAGTAGCCACTAATCAGATAAAGCCAGAGGAAGAGGATCAAGACTGAAGAGTTCTCCCCATGGAGAAAGGAGTTATGAAAATGGAGAAACCTGGAAGAGAAGATGAGGAAAAAGCCTCTATGGGACTGGCAGGAAGGAAGATGGGTCTCTCATCCCTTGTTCAGAGCCCATGATATGGAATTTATTCAAACACATGAATTGAGATTAATTTGGAGGCTGGGGGCAGCCTTCTCTCAGAATGTGGCAAGAGCATTTTAACGCAAGCTCTGTCCACAATGTAGATAAAATATGATACCCCAGAACAAGCTTTAGAAATAAAAGTACCCCTCCACTTGTATTATAAGCACTCAACCAATAAGGGAGGGGGGCTGCTCCGGGGCACTTTGGAGAAGGCAGGTTTTCCATCCTTCCAGCAAGAATCTCCCCTTTGGTTTCTATAAACGGTCCTCCTGTTAGTGGCTGGTGATTCAGTGAAGCCCTTTAAGGGGGAGGGGAGGTGGCGGCTATTGAAGAAGTGAGTTTACTATGATGCTGTCTTGTGATTCAAAACAGAACTGGGCTGTGAGGAGGAAGTGGATCAGCCCTTAGTTCCTCAGGAACCAAATATCCCTGAGTCAGAGTTTCACATATGACATGTGGCTGGACTCCCCAGAAAATCCACAACAACAAATTTCAAAACAAGAATGGATTCCAAGAAAAGAAATTGTATTTATCTACATTTCTTCCCCTAGGGCTGTATTTTCCTGAAGTTGTCTCTTTCCCCCCTCTATTTCCATTATAAAATTAGAGAAGGAAAAGTACTGATCATTTCTATGTATAAGGCACATTTTGCTCTCCTGAGTTTCCTCCAACCTTTCTGGGCTTGGGCTCCCAGAGTCCTTCACTGTTATGTCCTTCACACACACACACACACACACACACATGCTCCCCCCCCACACCATTGTAATTACTCCCTTAAAGTTCCTTCCATATCCTTCTGTTTAATCACTTCAGAGTCTTTAGCAGGGTACGTTGATGAAAGGACCTCTGGCTTTGAGAATATCAGAGACATTGTTCCAAATCTCACATTCAGCACCTGCTAGCTGTGTAACTATGGGCAATGGTCAATAAACAATCATTTATGAAGAGTTTGCTATGTGCCAGGCACTGTATTAGTCACTGAGGATCCAAGAGAAGGTAAAATTTAATCATTTTATGCCCCAAGTGTCTTGGTCACAGAAGACAGCATAGCATGTCTCAGCAGATTGCATACTGACCCCAGGACCAAGAAGACTTTAGTGTAAGACCTGTGTCTGATGCATGATGGGCATGTGATTGACTGATTTATCTGTCTTTCCAGTACTCTAGGCCAGTGGTGTCAAAATGAAATAGAAATAGCTCTTTAGAAGAGCATATTGATTTATTGTTGATGTTCAGTCATTCCATTATGTCCAAATCTTCATGACCCAATTTGGAGTTTCTTAGCAAAGATACTGGAGTGATTTGCCATTTCCTTCTCCTGCTTTTTGTTTTTTTTACAAATAAGGAAACTGAGGCAGATAGGATTAAGTAATCTATCCAGGGTGACCCAGCTAGTAAGAGTTTGAGGTTAGAAATGAATTTAGGTCTTCCTGAATCTAAAATCAGTGGTCTATACGTGTATCACCTAGTTATTGACTTTAAAAATCACAAATTAACATTATCTGTTATATTTTAAGTAATTTGTTAAATATTTCCTAATTATATTATAATCTGATGGAAAGTGGATAACATATACTCTAGGCAAGGCTCTGAGATAATGAGTTGAAGAGATAGCATTGAGCTATGTTGGTAAAGGAGCTTTGTCCACTGGGAATTAAAGCTCAGATCTAAAGTTAATTGTTATCTTGGAGAAAGTGGTTTCAGCAAAGAGGTTGGACTGATAGGATAGCAAATTGCAAAGAGTGAAGAAGAGAGTAAGGGGTGCAGAAGTGCATGCTGGGAGGGGACACAGCTCTTTTAAGAATTTTGTCCATGAGAGAGAGAAGATACATAGGATGGGAATGTGAAGGAAAGGGTTTCTAAGGAGAAAGGAGCCTTAGGCATTTTTGTAGACAATGGATATATTATCCTGTTTTGCCATTTCTTTAATGTAAGATATTATTGATAATAAATTATAGCCTACTGATGGCTGCCATGTGTACCTCTATTGCCTTTTGGAGACCCACAATTTCTGATTCTATGATGACTATAATATCCCATGATCCCAAGTAAGGAGTAAAATCGGAAAAAGCTAAGACTATTGTAAAGTTAAGTATCTGGGGATTATGGGAAATATTCCATATTTCCCAAATTAATACCATTTTCTTCCTTCTGGTCAATTTTGACCAGTTTCTTGTTTATCAGCATATATGTGTTGCCAGGTTTATTGGATAGGCTCTCCATCCAACTTTTAGTCATATTTTGAACCCAAAAGATTCTCAGTCCATTGATTTGTCCCCATGGGGATTCTTGGATTAATCTCTTTTTTAAACTTGTCATACATCCTTCTAGGAGGCTCTGTAGTCAGACATCTATAAAAATTTGCATTGATCTTGGCAATGAAAATAATTGATGAGTGACCAGAGTCAATGGAAGGACCTTACCATGTCAACCTGGGCCTTCTTACTATAAAATAAATCAGAAGGTTCATGGAGTCACAGCAAAATGGGAGAATGGGTTCAGAAGACTATCTTAAAGATGTTTCTAAAGCAGTGGATTTGTCCCATATCCAAAACAAATAAAAAATGTCTTCTGTGAGTCTTGGTCAAATACTAGAGTACTGATAATAACCATTTGTACAATGTCGTGGATGAAGATGATCTTTACTTACATGTCAGGATCTGTGGCAGAAGATGAAGAGACTCAAAAAACAATGAAGAACTCTTTAAGGTATTTCAAATATGATCAGTTCTGACACCCAGTGACTTCAATGCCAAAATGGGCATGGGTCAAAATGATGAAAAATATAGTTCAGGAGTAAAAATGAAAAAAAAAGAAGTTTTATCTATAATATCAAGAAAAAGCAGAAAGCACTAGATGTTAGCAAAACCTAATAATAACAAAGATAGCAGCAACAATAATAGGCACTATTATTATTATAATGACTACCTTTTATATAGTTCCCACTCTATATTAGGTATTGTAAAAAGTGCCAAATAAATATAAAGGAAAGAGAAGGGAAAGAAGAATGAAGGAAATAAAGAAAATGCATCAACAAAAACCAAAAAAGTTCAGTTAAATATACAAAAAAACCCTAATTTTGTCATTATTGTGCTAAAGTTATCAGGCATTGAAAAGCTTTCTGTGACAGAATCTTATGCTTTCTAAGTTAATCTTCCTCTTTGTTACTTTTTATGTATTCATTGATCAGCCATTTCATAATACTTTAAAAAATTAATTTTTCAAAAAGAATAAGTTAAGCTGCATTATCAAGAAAATTGTGAAGGGAAATTGGATGGATAGCAAATGTAAAGAATGAAAAAGGATCTTCAAGAGTGACATTGCAAACTTCTTTTTTAGGTAATGATGGGAGAGCCATCACTTTTGGATTCTCACACCCCAGGACCTAATGTGTGATGTGAGGATATTGACATGGCACTAAAACAACAAATATGGAAAGAGATACTGTATTAGCCCACATCCACAAAATATGTCCTAGAAAGAACAAAATTTGAGTGTGCTGAGAGGTCAGTCTCAGGATAACTGAAGGAGATAAGGATACCAAGAGCTTGGTAAAGCCCACAATATAGTCCAAAAGAATGTGGTTGAGAACATCCTAGTAACTGGTGACCTATGTTTCTATTGTTCAGTTTCTTTGAAATATTTGAATCTGTACACACACTGAGGTCATGAAGGTAGAAGGAAATAGAATTTTTTTTTTGGAAAAGATATTTTCAAACAAGGTTTTCTATAATCACACAAATGATTAAATTATCCAGAGAATTCAAAACCTCACTCTGCTTCTTATTTGAAGCTAGAGGGCACAATGGATAGAGCATTGTCCCGGTCTCAGACACAACACTCATTAGCTGGGTGATCCTGGGCAAGTCAACCCCAAGTGCCTTGCGAAAAAGAGTAGGGGAAGGGAGTGGAGAATGTTATTCCACAGAACAAGATACAAACTTAAAGGCTTCATTAAAGTCATCCAAGATACTTTGAAAGATATAAAGGCAATATTATTGGATGATAATCAGTATCAATATCAAAAAAGGCATAAAGGAAGGAAATTTGTTCACTAATGGGAATTGCAGCTTTCATGGAAGCTGTCCACTGCAGGGTGTAGATAGAACAGAGATTCCTTTTAGATGACAAGTTCTACCTGCTACTTTTTCCCCCTTTTTACCCATGTCATGATATTGCTTGCATGAAGAACTGTAATTTTTTAAAGCTTTTCAGCTGGGCTACATGGGTCAGTAGAAATTATTTAAAAGTTTCTTTAACAACTTATACAGGTAAAACAAAGTAGATTAAGTATGCTTACATACATGTTACTGTATTTGATTATGAAAACTCACATATCTTATTTTTCAGTATACAAATACACACCCAACCCCCCAACACACACACACACACACACACACACACACACACACACACACACACATATCTTGGACAAGTTCCACACAGTGGCACAAATCAATAATTGAACAGGTCTATATAGGAGAAAGGAGTGGTGTGCCATTGGGAAATTTTTCAGTGCTTTTGTTGATTAAAAAATTTCTGAAACTAGGGCTCATTTTTTTTAACAATCATTTTAAGATCAATATTATTTCTGATGACTCTATATGACTTTGAAACAATCAATAAGCATTTATTAAGTCCTCTTTTGTGTGAAGTGTTGGGTAGTTACTGGAGATACAAAGACAGAAATAAAGCAAAGCATGGGAAACCAGTCAGAGGATTCAAAGTTTGAGGTGCCCTGAAGGACAAAGACAGGAATTGGAGCTGGGGTGAAAAGAAGATCAACATGTTTGAGAATTGTGCTGATCAAACAATAGGAAAAAGAGAGATGTTATCAAAAAGTAAAGGAGGCAGTCTTGTCGAGCAGCTAGAGAAATTAGATGGGCAGGCCCCCAGCAAAACTGTATTAATGCTCATACAGTGGAGAGATAGAAAGAAGCCAATTAACCTGTCCATACACAAGAGCTTAGGAAATGCCTACTATGTGCCATATACTGAGCTAAGCAGTAGAAATGCAAAGAGAGTCAAAAAATAGCCCCTTTTACAGTCTATTGACAGCTAGGCGCAAAATACATAGAGGATAAGATGGAGAAAATTACAGAGAGAGGGGGACTAGCATAAAGAGGACTTGGGAATGACTTCCTTTAAAAAGCAGAATTTCAGCTAGGACTTGAAGTAAGCTAGGAAAGCTAAGAGATAGAATTAAAGGAATGGGGAAAATTCCAGCCAATACAAAGGTTCAGGATCTGGAGATGAAAGATCTTCCATGAAGAGTGAGCAGAAGGTCAATGTCACTGGATTGCTGAGTCTATGAAGAGAGTGAAATGTAGGAAGACTGAAAAGGTAGAAAGGTCAGGAAAGGCTTTCCAAGTCACTGAGAAGCCTTGGGGAGGCTCTTTAGGGGATGTGTCTGGAAATAGCACCGAAGGAGAAGAAATGCATGAGTTCTTCTCTACACTACTAGATAAAGCACTGCTATCAATTAGATCATAATTCTACTAACATTCTGAAGGGAAGTCAAACTCTAATCACAAAGTGTAAGCCTAGAATCTTAACACTATAAAATTAATTAATAATTCATACATAAATAGAATAGACAAAATTTAAGTATTTAACTATTGAAAGACTGGAGATGATTTTCCCCTCTTTTTAAAGAGCTTGCCAGGAAGATAGATCTAGAGACTATAATAGTTATGATTTACGTAGATCTTAGTTCTTTAGAACCTGACAAGGTTTATTCTGCTCTTAAAGAAACTTGGGAGCTAATTTTACTGGAAACTAATAATTAGTTGGATCATGACCCAGGTAAATAGGTAAACTGAGGGTTAATGGTTTCATATCAGTTTAGAAGAAATTTTTTTTACTATAATGCCCGAGGGGTATTACCAGTGATTTGCATAAGAGCAGAAATGCCATGCTTACCAACACTTTTTGCTAGCAAAGCAAGAGAGCCAGCATATTGGTTGAGTGACTATTCACAGAGTTCTCAACAGTTCAAAGCATTAGTCAATCAATAAAAACCCATTCACCATTTGCTTTATGCTAGTGGCCACGTTAAAACAAAAACAAAATCGGTCTTTGCATTCAGAGCGTTATTTTCTAATAGGAAAGCCTACATATAAATGCATCAGTCTATACAAAACAAATATAGTTGATGGAAGGTAGCTTTAAAAAGAAATACTCTAGCATCGATGGGAGCCAACAAAAGCTTCATGCAGATAACACTTGAACAGAATCCCAAAAGGAGCCAGGGATTCTAAAAATGTTAATTTAGAATGAATAACTGAGTGTTCCAAAAATGGGGGACAAGCCTTGGTGGAGCATTCTGTGTAAGGAACAGCAAGGAGGCTTTTAGGGCTGGACTGTGAAATATGTTGCAGGAGGAAAGTTATCACCAAAAGACCTAATAGATCATTTATAGCAAGATTGCAAAAAGCTTTAAATGTTGAATAGAAAAGTAAACATTTGATCCTAGTGGTACTAGGGAACCATGGATTATATTGAGTAGACAAGGTGTTATGGTCAAATTCTTTGGGATATCACTTTAGAAGCTGTATGGGAATTGAATGGTTTAGGGAAAGTACTTTTGGGAAGAAGTCTAATTGGACAATAGCCAAAGTGAAACCTCTTCTCTGAGCTGCATCATCCCTTTCTCTTCAGTGATCTTACATTGGTGAACTATACAAAGAAAAGTCATGACCTACTTTAATGTTTTCTACTAATATTTTCTCATTTGTTACAAGAATTTAGTAACTAAATGGATTGTTATGATCAACAGAATCTAAACCACTATTTGGGGGGCGCCTTTTGGAATGTGTCAAGGCCATAGAAAAATTTAACTGAAAATTAGACCCTTTTAAATTTCAAATTATTTGTCCTTCATTTCCCATTTGTATCTGTTTTCCCTAGTGATCTGAGAGAAACAAAACAAAACAAAACAAAACAAAATGGAGAAGTACATCCATTGAAGAGTTTCTAAATATCTGTTAAGAGTAGGGATCAGTCCAAGCACATTAAGATTCTATTTTCCCCTACAAGTGTTTGCTGCAGATGACCCCCACTGATCTTAAATATATTTCTGTTTCTGTGACTGAATAGAGGTTTTCCGTACAGCATGTTCTAATGGTACTCTGGCCTTTAGCCAACAAGGGACTGAATAAGGCTATTTTTAAAATACAGAAACTGGGAACAGCTGCAGCAATCAAATTTGATAAAAACAGAGAGGAACTTTGCTTTTTTTACAATTTGTCCAAGTTTAGACTTCTTTCATAGAACTGCTTTTGTTCTGTTGGGTGAAGGGGTATAAGACCAAGACAGTGGAGCCCTTTTAAACAAATAACTTTTAAAGGAACACAGCTTAAAGGAATACTTTTTTTCTGTTCACCAACAAGATCAATGCAATAGTATTTTAAACTGTGAAAAGAATATGTCTCTTATTTATTTTTTAAAGGAGGGAAAGAGACCCCATGATGTCAGTCAGGCTTCCAATAAACCAGAATTGGGGCCTCTCCCCCCACGGTGATTCTGTGAAAGGAGAGATGAAACTTTTGGGTTCCCAATGATGGAAAGATGGTATTTGGATATCTCTTGTGTTCTCAAGAATGGTCAAGGATGAGGGTAATTTGAATGTTCCATTTCTGCTTTTCACATTGCTATTTGTCATGAAAGTTTCCAAACTAAAACAACCGATTAATATCAATGTGGTGCTTTTGTAAAGAGAAAATGACATGGTCTTGAGATTTTCACAGAGACCCTTTTGTCTGCATCCTTCCCAACAGGCCTGTGGACAGGGTCTTGTTCTTTTTTTTTCTTTCTTTCTTTTTCTCTTTCTTTATTATCCCAGCTCCTTGGAAACATGTCAGTACATGATTAATAAGAATCACGAGGGGAATACAATTGGAGAGGTCTCATATACAGTAGTAAGGAGGTGATGAGTTCCACCTTCTAAATGATTTCATGCAAGGGATGAATTTCTCCACTAACTTCATAAGTGACGTAGGACAAAGGAGATTGTATTTCACATACGCATTTACAAATGACATTAATTTTAAAATTTCATCCAAATAAAACTAGTTATGTCAACATTAATTCTGTTTGGTAACCCAAGATAGTAATAGAATTCCTTTCTGTGGCCATATGGCCATGAAAATAAAATTATCCAATGGCTCACAGAAAAGGCCAGAATCCGGACAGAATGTGACAATCCAGGTGTGTTGTCTGAGTGCTGCTTGATTAACCCGATCACTGAAAGCCCATTAAGTAATGGTGTGTATCTGTGAAAAGGCAGGAAAAATGAAAAATGAGGATATTCAGCCTTTTCCTACGCTGGCCTCTCTTCCAAGGAAAGAGTTGAGGACCCAAAAAACTGTTCATCATTGAACAACCTGCAGGCAATGAGGGCATCAAGCAGGTCTTCAGTATTTGAGACCATTGCTGCTCTTGTCTCTGTTCCTAAAAGCAGTCCTGCATTCCTGCATAATGGGCAAACTGGCCTTGAAGACACCCACTGTTCTGAGCCAGTTCAGAAGCATTCATGGTGGGCAGAGAGCCCTGAGCTCAGCAGGTTTCTAGGGACCCTTGGCAAAGCCCCAGTTTTGAGACTCCTATCCTATATTTTAACTGGCACGAAAGAGTTTCAGCATGATGATTACTGGGCTTTAATTATATTTAGTCGTGTAGGCTCTTCTTTCTGAAGACAAACTGCCCAGAGAGGCAGATTTACCACTGGCCAGCAGTGTTTTTATGCAAATGCTTCTGAGGGACTGCAATCACCCCTAACATAATAGAGTCTTTCAATCTCTTGCCAGGAGTGTAATATTTATATATTACCAAGATAAATTGGATGTCCACAAGGATTGCATTATTTTCTTTGGGGGGGGGGTTCTCAATGTAAATCATATTTCCTAATCATCATGTTTTCCCCTCAGTTTAATTTTCAGCCTTTAAGTTTAAGTTCATAAACAAATTCTGAATGTATTATGGTACTTACCATTTGTTTTGAATACTTCGGTGATGTTGAAATAAAGGGACAGTGTCAACATCTCATTACAAGGCAGGCCATTTCTCAAGTGTTCCTGAGAATTGATGAAAAATGGCCTGACCAATACAGACATTGTCCACCATATAAAATGAATTTTGGAGTCCATTTCTTTTCTTCCTTTATTTCTTCCTCCCTCTCTCTTCCCTCCCTCCCTCCTTTCTTTTCTTCCTTAATTCTTTCCCTAATTCCTTTTTCCTTCCTTACTTTTTCCATTTCTTTCTTTCTTTCTTTCTTTCTTCCTTTCTTTCTTTCTTTCTTTCTTTCTTTCTTTCTTTCTTTCTTTCTTTCTTTCTTTCTTTCTTTCTTTCTTTCTTTCTTTCTTTCTTTCTTTCTTTCTTTCTTCTTCCTTCTATCTCTTTTTGTTACTTTTTCTCTGTTTCACTTTCTTCCTTTCTTTTTCTTCTTTTCTTTTTTCTTTATTGAAATAGTTGTTTCTTTTTGTCTCTTTTCTCTCTTCCTTTTCTTTCTCTTTCTTTTTGTTTCTCTTTTCCTTTCTCTTTTTTTCTCTTCTTCCTTTTGATTCCCTTCATTTACCTTCTCTTCCCTTCCTTTCCATTCTTTTCCTCTCATTTCCTTTTCCTTCCCTTCCCTTTCCTTTTCCCCTTCCCTTTCCTCCTTTTCTCTCTTCCTTCTTTTCTTTGCTAGAACTGCTTAAGTGATAGGCAGCCATGGATTGACTATCTCCCTAGTGACTTTATCCCCTCCCCAGGAATGAGGGTGAGGGGGCAGATGCCCTTCCACAGGCTATTCAGGAACTGCTGACATCAGCCCCCATTCATGAGAGCTCGCTTTGTGGACTGATGGCGCTAATATGAGGAGACACGTGAGGTAACTGGGTTTATGGAAGAGAGCAGGAGAGGCACGGTGCTGTGAAAACATTCCCACACACTCGAATGGCCCATTCACAGAGGAAACAAGCAAGAGCCTTCAGCCCTTCCACAAAGCTTAATGAACAAACTTGCCCAAGATGCAGAAGCAACAGGATTTGATGCTTCGCACTGCCCTCCCCCCACCAACTCCTGCCTTATTAATACAGTATCCATGTAAGAGAAGTAGGCGCAATGGAATTAGGGTGGAAACAATTCTCTGCCCCATGACACTCAGAGGAGCGGTGAGGACGCTTCCCAGCCTTTTCTCTCCAGGAAGGGGACACCGTCGAGGTATTCCATAACCCAGACTAGCCTTGACTACCACTTTGCTTGAATTCTTGGAAGCTAACCCCACATCATCTATGCTTTACTGAGGGAAGAGTTTGAGGTGAAATGTGGCTGGCCATAACATTGCTGGTACTTTTCCAGATAAATTGTCACCTCTATTCTAAGGTGACATGCTGCTGATACCATAAATCCTCTCCATGTACTCCGTGGGTATTAGAACATGCCCATGTCTTTCACATGGGACTTTTGTATCTTGTTTGCAGTTGCAACTTTCCATTTGTCATATCTCTCACATTAAGGTATAAATGTATACATGGTATGTGGGGGGGGAAGAAAAAGATACAGAGACAGAGACAAAGAGATAGAAAAAGAGAGACATGAAGACACAGAGAGACAGAAGAAAGGGAGAGAGACACAGAGAGGTAAAGATTGTTACTTTTCTATTTGTACCCCAAGAGTTCAGTAAATGTTTTATCTGTTCATTGTCTGAATATATGAATAGTCACATCTCATTTATCTGTCAGTCAGGTGATACAGAAATTAAAGGCCTAAAAAAACTTTAGTTTCAAGCCTGCATCAGACACCTATTCGATCCATGGCCTCACAAAGCCATTTAACTTCTTCTTCTTCTTTTTTTTTTAAATAATAGTTTTTATTTATCAGATAGATGCATGGGTAATTTTACAACATTGACAATTGCCAAACCTTTTGTTCTAATTTTTCCCCTCCTTCCCCCTCCCCCCCACAGATGGCAGGTTGACCAATACATGTTCCATATGTTAAAGTATAAATTAAATACAGTATATGTATACATGACCAAACAATTATTTTGCTGTATAAAAAGAATCAGATTTTGAGATAGTGTGCAATTAGCCTGTGAAGGAAATCCAAAATGCAGGCAGACAAAAATGGAGGGACTGGGAATTCTGTGTAGTGGTTCATCGTCATCTCCCAGAGTTCTTTCGCTGGGTGTAGCTGGTTCAATTCATTACTGCTCTATTGGAACTGATTTGGTTCATCTCATTGTTGAAAATGGCCATATCCTTCAGAATTGATCCTCCTATAGGATTGTTGTTGAAGTAACCATTTAACTTCTTAATCTATGTCTTTATCTGTAAAATAAGGAGAATCACATTCAACTTCCAGGGTTCTTGTAAAGATCAAATGATTTAAATGGCTAGGTAAATGATAGCTATCTGATGTTATTTTTGTGTGGTGGTTATTATCTGATACTCTTGTCCTTTTCCTAATTATTAAACCTACTTCTTTTGCTTTGTTATGGCTTTAACTAATGACTTTTAAAAAAAAATCTAAAGTTTATCCTATGAAACAACAATATATGTATGTTGTTTTCTGTGTTAATTTTTTGATAGAACTTTCAAAGTATCAATGAATTTTGTAATTCATCAAGATAGTCGTTTATTAAATGACAAGGATAACATTCCCTCCTCATCATTCACATCTCTTATCCAGACTTTTAGCAGGGAGATGAATTGGAAGGCTCTTAAAATAATCGAGACTTCCCTATGACACAGGCAACATTTTTTGGTGAACACAACAACCTTATTTTAATGCTTGTTTGATCTCATTCATCAAAAGGTCATCAAAGTTACATTTGTTGTTAAATATTTCAAGGTTCGTCGTACAATTTTGATGTGTTCTTGAGAGACACCTGGACAGGAGGAAGCCATTTGTGTGCTGTTTAGTTTCAAATAATAAAATAGAAATTCACATTTTTTAATTTGATGATAAGACAGTAGGCACATGGATCAATAGTTATCCACATTCTTCCAGTTACTTATTGTAGGGATATGGGAGAGAATTAGATTCATTTTCCCCCCTACAACTTTCATCTCCTCCTCCCTTTCAGATACTTTGGGAATCAGTTCCTCAATTCTTTGAAAATTGGATATTGCCTTAAATATAGACCTTCTTGATAGGTACTTGATTTTATCCAGCTACTTTTCCCATATTCATTTTCTGTCCTTCTTTTTCTACTAAGATTGTCAGGTAAGCATTGAATTGTAATGACATGACTACCTTTAATAACAAATAGAGTTTGTTATACAAATCTTGACGTATATTTCTTTTTTTACCTTTTCAATCTATTACTTACTCCTTACTTCAAATCCTTCAATGCCCTTGAGATAATTGTGCTTGATTGTCCCTTGCCAAGCTTTCTGTAAACTTTTGTTTTGTTTTGTTTTCACTGCTCCTGGCTGTTTTTGAGTCAGTAGTACTAGTGATCTTCTACTAGTCTTCTCTATACAATTCCACAAACTAATTTATATTCCATACCAATGCTGTCTTTGCTCTATCTTATCACTTACCAAGGAGATCAGCTGTTTGCTGGACAAAGTGATTTCCAGAGCTTGATTTCTTTGTTGTGTTGATTGATTTACATAAGAACTTACTTAGAAAATTGCAATAATCTGACATGATATGTATTATTTTATCCCACTTTTCATTTTCCCGCACTTTCTTGTTTATAATGCTCCATTTAACATAGCATCACATGTCTCATCTTTAGTTGCAGAATTTCAAATTTGGAAGAAACATTAATAACTGTCTAATATTAACGAAAATCCCCATCTTAATTATAACCTCATGTGAATTTTTATCTTTGCTTTAACAAGCTGTAGCCTGACCATATTGAAGTAGTTAATTTGGACAAGATTCTTACATTAGTAACTAAATATTTATCTGCTGAATTTGTAGCCATTACTTTGTTCGTGAAGTTATTTGTTGCCCATTATGTGCAGTTACTCCCAACTCCCTCCTTGATAAGGAGAGTCCCATTGTCAGTGGGAGCTTTTTGTGATTTATTTTTATTTTCTTTCATTTTAAATTCATAAACAATAATCTCTCCTTTCCCAATATCAAAAAAAAGTATGAAATAGAACTTTTGCAACAAAAATGAATATAAGAGCAAAATAGATTTCACATTTGCCATAGGCATTATCAAATTTTAATTTGAATGCAGGACCTCTTTTTTTCTTTTTTTTTTCCTTTAGGGGGGACATATCATATTTTACCATTAGTTCTCTGGAATCATGGTTGGTCAGTGTAATAATTAGCATTCTTAAATTTTTCAAGGCTGTTTATCTTTATAATGTTTTATTTTTCTTTGTTTTCCTGAGTTTACTCACTTCCCTTTGTATCATTTTATACCAGTTTTCTTAAGTAAATCTTAAGCTATTTCATTATTTCTTATATCATAATAATAATATTTAATTTATTCATACATCCAGTTTATCCAGTCATCCTACAATAGAAAGGCAAACCATTTCAAACCACTCTCTTCATAAATTATCACTTATGGAAATCTCCCTATATGTTGCCATAACAATCTCCTGGTTCTACTCATTTCACTCAGCATCAGTTCCTGTAAGTCTCTCCAGGTCTCTCTGAAATCATCCTGTTGGTCATTTCTTACAGAACAATAATATCCCACAATATTCATATACCACGATGTATTCGGCCATCCTCCAACTGATGGGCCTTCACACAGTTTCCAGTTCCTTGCCACTACAAAAAGGTCTGCCACAAACATTTGTGCACATGTGGGTTCTTTTCTCTACAGACAGTCCTTAAAAGAATACACCATGCTGCATAATAGCAGGTGATCGTGGTGAAAACTAGCATGATCCATGGAGTTCTCTACTAAAATCTGAATAAGGAAAAACATTTTGAGTTGGAGCAATCAAGAGAAGTTTCATGGCAGAGGTGGCATCTAGATGGAGCTAATTGTAATTAAATGATGGGAAAGTACTTTGGAAAAAATATATTTCATTTATCGGTACTTTTTGTTTCTCTGGTGGCCAAATCTGGCTAACTGGATGCTTATTCCAAGGGTATGTGACTCTTCGGTAATAAAATTCATGCAGCATGATTACGCTGTGCCCTTTCCTTCTCGGAATGCCAGGCTTCATTCCACAAGATGCTTGTGCCCACACTCAGTCTGGCTCAGGCAGGCCTCCCCTCTTCTGTCTCATTGCATATGGTAGTCTAAAGTAATTACAGAAGGAGAAATCATCTCGGACCGCCCAACTGACAAAGTTAAGCAATGGCACCAATGAAAAAGTGCTCTTCCTATGGACACTTCTCTGGGGAAGCATCCTAACGCCTCACAACAAGGATAGAACAATCGAGGCAGGATAACCAAAAAGTAAGAAGCTGCTAATGTACTCCTCACATCTAGAAACAGCTGATTTGGCAACTAAGTATAAAGAATAATTAGACAAAGTAAGAGACAATTTAAGAGTCCGCTTTCTTCCTCTGAGTTGGGGCAAGATCAAGACAAATCCGCTTCCCCAGAATGCTCTGGTTGGCTCTCCCACAAACACAAACCCCAAGAGGAACCTTCTTAAGCCATTGCTTGCTGGGTCTGAAATGGTTGGCTCTCCCACAAACACAAACCCCAAGAGGAACCTTCTTAAGCCATTGCTTGCTGGGTCTGAAAGATCCACCTCCTTGGGTAGTTCAAGGGAATATTTCCTGAAATATACCAAGGTGACACTTTGTAACCCTGTCTCTCTTCTATATTTACATCCAGTGGGTAGCATAGTGCCTGCCACATAGTAGGTGCCTCATAAATTCTGCTTCATTGATTCCTTTTCTTGCCCTAAACACAATTATTAGAGAAGCCCACCCTCTGGATAATGGCAAAATGTCCCTAGTACATGTTGAGACTTTGGGGTGCAGTGAATAGGAGTATGGAGAGGGACACGTGGATGGTTGGTAGTACTATCTGTGCCAGTAAGAAAGGATTTACAATATCAGACAGAAATCATACTCCCTAGAATGACTCTGATTTCAGGTTCTTGATGTTACTTTCTCCTTCCAATGCACTTCTTGGTCCTTGACTGATCATTGCTTTTGCAATCAGAAGACCCAGTTTGAGATCTCCACTTTCCTATCTACTGTCAAAGTGAGCTTCGACCTGAAGGGATGCCCTTCCCCTGTAGGCTTGGTGGCCTGATCTGTTAACTCAGAAGGTGATACTGGATGATGCCTTTTTGCTCCAGATCCTAGGTTCCTTTGTGTCTCTGGGGACAATTAGCTGCACTCACTCTTTAAATCGCTGCTATGGTTCATTGAAGGAAACTAGGGGCTCTTCAACATGAAGACCTAATTGGTGCCTGAATGAGTATCAAGACAGTTGTGCCTTTAGGCCCAGAGACATAGTGCTGAGGAGATCCTCTAGGGGGCCACAGCGGGGTAATGCTTTTCCTAATTTCTGAAATTAACATCCAAGAAATTAAACCATTTCATGGTTTATATGATCTGGGGCTCATCTCATTCTGTTCAACAACCATATATTTAAGTCTTACTCTGCAGACCTCAGTAGGAAGAAAAAATACAGAAAGCTCCTGCCTTCCAAAAGCTTTTTGCTTTACTGGGCAAATTGTTATTTTTCCTTCATTCTCAAAGAGGGACAATGGGGAGGTGGCACCATGACATGCAAGTGAATTGGATTTAAGTGAGGAGGACTGGGCTAGGTCACCTGCCTCTCTTCTCTGGAGCCATCTGGGGCCAATGGGCAGATACAGATCAGGACAACTGGAGATGGCCCTGGATGCAATGGGAGATCTTGACCTTTTTAAGGTAAGGTTTTCAATAAATAAATAAATTTAGACATGTAGGCTGTGCTTCGGTGGTTAAAGCACTAACACTGAAGTCAAGGTGACTCAAGTTCAGATCTGTTCTCAGACACTGGGTGTGTGATCCTTGACAAGTCATTTCACTCTGTCTGCCTCAGTTTCCTCATCTATAAAATGATCTGGAGAAGGAATAGAAAACCACTCCAATATCTCTGCCAAGAAAACTCCAAATGGGGTCCTGAAAAGTTGGACACAATTGAAGTGTCTCAACGAGCACAGCTAAATGTAAATTTTGAGAGCTCTAACAACTAGGACTATTCAGAAAAGCTTTTTTGTAGATGGAGGCACATGAGCTGAGCCTTAAAAGAATGGGAGCAATCTAAGAGGTGGACTTGAGGAGGGAGTGGATTCCAGGCCCAGGAGACGGTGGATGATCAGGAAAGGGAAGATCAGTGTATGGGAACCTCAAATAGAGCAATCTGGACTGGAGCACACAGTGCCTGAAGGGCAGTCATGTGGAACCAGTCAGGAAAGGCAGACTGCAGCCAGGCTGAGAGGGGCTGAGCAGCATAGATTTATAATCAGTAGGAGCTACTGAAGATTTTTAAAGTGGGGACCATCAGAGCTAGACGGAATTGGGGAGCTAGACAAAGGATGGATTCTCCCAGGAGTGAAAGAAGCACTGATGCTTTTCCCAGCTTCACATTCAGGAGGGCCAAGACTGTTTCCCTGTAGCTAGAACCTAATCCTTTCTCACAGATTTTGAAGATGTTCCCACAGCACAAAGCCAGTGCGCACACTCCCTGAATCTATGGCCAAGTGAGGATTTGTGGCAGGCGATCAACAGTGAAATCTGTGTAGAGTATATTAATTTGTTATTTGGAAAGGAAAAAAAAAAAAAAGCAAGATTCTTGGTCACCCAACGAGTGGGAGGGGAGCATGTCCTCCTGCCAGAAGCTTTCAAATGTTCCCTCTGCCTGTCATGTTCTCTGTGTTATTTGACTGAAGAAAGATGGAGAAGTTTAGAACTTTGCAAACCCCCAAGGAGCTGTCTTCATTATTGCTTATTAACCAGGCTGGGTAATTGATTTCCCTGGCATTTTAGCAGGGAGAAAAACAAAGGCAAATGAAAAGAAAGAAGAAATGAGAAGGAGGGTGTTAGACAGTGGCAATCTGGTGTGGGCGTAGCAGACTCCTGTGTGATTCACGGAACAGTCAGGGCGCGCAGACCAACTGCATCTTGTCTCCAGAGGCTCCGCTCAGCCCGTCCGAGGACCGGCTCCCCGGGCTCACTTCAGCTCGGTGGCAACAGGGAAGGCCTGGCTGCCCCTCGGGCTGGCTTGCTAGGTCTCACATGGGCTCCCATCTGGGGGCCTGACAGCCGCCACGTGGAGTGCTCCGGCTGGCATATCCCTAACAGACACCCATCCTAACAGCCAGCCTATAAAGCGAGGCACATTTGATGCGGGCTACAGCTGAAAGAATATGTTTCCATTCCTTGTCCATCTGTTCTTGGCAGCATAAATTTAAATGAGAGACACAGAACAAGTTTCATGAGAAATAAGCCTAAATCAGTTCTAGAAGAGCTGGGTGGAATCTCCAAACACTCAAGACAGGGAGGGGGGCATTGAAAGCTGGAGACCTGACAGAACACTCAGGGAGGAGGGAAGAGGTCATTTATTTTTCATAAGACTATTTCCTGCCT
The DNA here is from genome assembly GCF_048593235.1 of Sminthopsis crassicaudata. Lineage (NCBI taxonomy): Eukaryota > Metazoa > Chordata > Mammalia > Dasyuromorphia > Dasyuridae > Sminthopsis > Sminthopsis crassicaudata. Next base: position 5,211,220 of record NC_133621.1, on the reverse strand, counting down.
TGTTTGAACTTTAAGGTGAGGGGTGGAAATGGAATCCCATATTATTTGGGGGTAGATTTACTTCTAAATAATTTTCTTTGGGTACATGTCTGCTTTGAAGGCATTTCATAAATCCACCAATGTTGACCTCTGCCTACTGAAGCCATCTCTTGCTAACAATCAGTTCCTCAAATGTCCCATGGTTTGCAAAACTGAGATCCTTGCAGGCTGCCCACCATGGTCCTTATAGAGAGAGAGTATAGATATGAGGGTGTCCTTCCATTGAAGAGGAGACAGACGATAAATGTAAAATGTCCCATATTCACTTTCATACACAGTTTTTCTATTAATTTCTTTTGATCAATTTTTGCTTTGACAATCAAAAGCTCACTGTGCAGAATGGGGATGGAAATGGCTATGATTCTAAACACACACATACATCAATAAAATGCAAAGGGAAGTCACATGGAAGAAGTCAGAAAAGGGAAGCTGCAGCAAAGGTGACAAAAGACTTTAAAAAGTCAATTTAGAGGCAAGAGTCAAACTGGACTTTAGGAAAATGATGTGGCAGCAACTTGAGAACTGAGTGGAGAAAAAAGAAATTAGACTCAGAGAGACCAATGTGGAAATTATCACTGTACTCTAGATAATAGGTAATGGGTCCCTGAATTAAGGGAGTGAGTGTGTTAATGGAGAAGAGTGAATAAACAGAAGATGTCCATCAGGCAATAAGCTTAAGTACCTGTTATGTGTCAGGCGCTGTGCCAAGTGCTAGCGATACAAAAGTGACAAAAGACATCCCCTACTCTCAAGGAGTTCCTAGTCTAATAGGAGAGAAAACAAGCAAATATATACAAATAAGCTACAAAAATTGGATTTAAAAAAGAGAAAGCTCTAAAATTGAAAGGGGCTAAGGAAGGCTTTCTGTAGAAGGTGGTATTTTAGTTGTAACTTGAAGGAATCCAGGGAGCTCCATAGTCAGAATGTAGGAGACAGAGAAATCTTAGCATGGCGGACAGCCTGAAAAAATGCCTGGAGGGGAGATACCGACACAGCCAGGAGGTCAGAGGGTATACAACATGGATGAGATTTGGTGGGGAGTTAATGGCAAGAAGATTGGAAAGGGGGGTATGGGAAGGTAGAATTGACAATGGCAACTTATTGTAGAAAGCTTGTAATCTTTATGTTTGGAGACTTAGACTAGACAGAAAGCTATTTGCAAATCTAAAATATCCTAATAGGTATTATTAATGTTGTATTATTGCATGGAAATTCAAGAATATTAGAGTGTGAAGGGCAGTTAGATGATTCAGTGGATAGAGTGCCAGATCTGGAATTTGGAAGACTCATTTTCTTGAGTTAAAATCTATTCTAAGACGCTTACTAGCTGTGTGACCTTAGGTAAGCCGCCTCATCCTGTTTACCTCAGTTTCCTTGTCTTTAAAATGACCTAAAGAAGGAAAAGGCAAACCACTCTAGTATCTTTGCCCAAAAAGCCCCAAATGGAATCATGAAGAAACAGATATAACTGAAAAAAATGAAAGAACAGAGAGTGAGAAGGGATATTAGAGCTTATCCTAATCTTGCCCTCCTGACAATAAAGGAATTCAAATTAATTTTGTAAAATTCCATGCATTCATTCAACAAGATTTCACTTAGTAATTAGTAATCTTTAGGAATTAAGCAACAGAAATGGAGCTCTGTGATAATGATGTATTTATTATTATTATTATTATTATTATTATAGCTTTTTATTGACAAAACATATACATTTTTCAACATTCACCCTTGCAAAAACTTCTATTCCAACTTTTCCCCTCCTTCCCCTCACCCCCTTCCCTAGATGACAGGTAGTCCAATACATGTTAAATATGTTAAAGTATATGTACAATACTATATATATATATATATATATATATATATATATATATATATATATATATATGTGTGTGTGTGTGTGTGTGTGTGTGTGTGTGTGTGTGTGTGTGTATGTATGTATGTATGTATGTATACAGTTCTCTTGTTGCACAAGAAAATCAGATTTAGAAAGAAGGTAAAAATAACCTGAGAAGGAACACAAAAATGCAAGCAAACAATAACAGAAAGAGTAGAAATGCCATGTTGTGGTCCACACTCATTTCCCAGTGTTCTTTCACTGGGTGTAGCTGGTTCTGTTCATCACTGATCAATTGGAATGGGTTCGGATCCTCTCATTGTTGATTCTCTCATTGTCCATCAGAATTGATTCTCATATAGTATTGTTGTGGAAGTGTACACTGATCTCCTGGTTCTGTTCATTTCACTTAGTAGATAATGATGTATTCAGTTTTTACTGTTGAAACTCATGATTATTGGCAGATTTTCTAATGTTGGAGATATGCACGTATTTATACACACATTTACACATCTTAGGAGCTCACCTTTCACAAAGTGAGTTTATATTTGTAAATGCCATTCCTTAGCAAAATCCTGTACAATGCACACATTATCACCTCCATTTTGTAGATGAGGAAACTGAGGCACAGTGAGATAAAGAAATAACACAATCACAACAATAGTTGATAGAGGAACCAAGCCCAAGGCTTCTGCCTCGCAGGTGAGCACATCACCCACTAGTTCTTCCTGCTACTTTTTTGTGATTAATATGGTTTATCAATAAATTCTCCTCTTGATCTATTTTCTTGGCATTATCAAACTACTTATTGATATCACATGTCTCAAAATCAATGGTGGATGGAGTCTCTTTGGGGCATGGTCTCAGGTAAACTAGGAGTCATAGAAAGAAATAAGGACATCTTCCTGCTCCTCATCTCTTTCCATTAGCCAGAGAATATTCTTTTAGCTTTAGCCTCCATTTCCATGCCTAAATGTGGGTGGATCTCCCTAGGACAAGCAGGCCGAAGTAGAATCTAATGGCAGGGTTATTTATTTTCTTTCTGTTTCAGATCTGAGTGATCAGCTGTTGGAGGTGGTTGGTCTAGAAGGTGCCATGGAGATGGGACAGATTTACACTGGTCTGAAGAGTGCTGGCCGCCGCCTTGCTCAGTGCTCCTCAGTGGTCATTAGGTAATCCTCATTTCCTTTCTAATATTCTATGTCCCCCATTCTCAATGGCCATCCAGTATCTGCCAGTGTGGCCAGTCCATCTTGAGTGACCCAAGACAAGGGTTGAAGGGAAGTTGGATTCTCCATAGAAATGGAAACCAGCTGTTGAATCATGGGCAAGAAATAGGAAGCATGATTTTACCCATGACTGTACCCATCTTTTTTCATCACAGAGGTATCCATTCACCACTGCTCATCTTTGCTTTACTCCTAAAATACCAACAAAGGCAGTGAGGGACAAGCTGTTGATGCTTTGCTGATTATTTGGCTTGGTTTCCATTTGTATCCCCAGCACATTGCTTAGTACCTAGAAAACAGTGGGCACTGGACAAATGCCTGTTGATTATACTTATTAAGATGAAATGTTAGTAAAGGTTGCTAAAATGTGTTCTATCACTCACTATTTGTGTGGCTGTGAGTCATTTGATTATCATGGACCTCAGTTTCTCCCTTTGTAAAATGATAGGCCTGAAATTGATGACATATGAGGACTGTTCTAGCTCTATCCCTCTGACACTCATAATGTTAAGGAGTGCAATAATTCTAAAGAGATTTCCGAAGGTCACAATAGCAAAATATCTATCTTTCTATCAAGAGAAGTATCTGTTCCTGGAAATAACTGATACTTAACCTGGAACACCAGACTTAAAAAAAAAAAAAAAAAGAAAAAGAAAAAGAAAGGGCTATTTAAAGGCTGGAAGGTTATACCATCTCTGACCAGGGAATGACTTCTGACAGAAAACCCAGGCTTCCTCACAAAGGTTGAGTGGATAGCTTTAAGTAAGCTAATTTCCTGTCAGTTGGAATGTATCATTCCATCCAATGTCAACAAGAAAATTCAAAGCCCAGTTAAATAAGTAGGTAACAGGCAGGAAGTGCCATTCCGTTACAAATGAGTTGTTTTGTAGAAACTGGTTTGTAAGTTAGTTGCTGGGGATAAGGAAGACCTTGTCCCAAGAAACATTGTTACCCATGATGCTGAGGTTCCCTCCTCCTCCATTTTCTTCTCATGCTATTGCTTTCTCCAGAATGTTACAGATACACAAATGTGCCCTTTGTGTACTGGAATGGAAAGGTTATTCCTTTCCCCATGGCATATTGATCACAATCACCATGGAGTCCTCCAGAAATCAGTGCAGGCAGTTTGCCTTTGTCGTGGGAGAGGTATCCTGCAGAAGGGCATGCCCAAAGAGCTGTTATCCACAGACTCAAAATATCCATAGATGATCTCTCCCTAAAGAGAAGTGTGTATTCACATGTAGGTAGAGACCAGGCCAGAAAAAGCTAACAATACACACACACACACACACACACACACACACACACACACACACACACACACTCTCACACACACACACACACACACACACACACACACACACACACTATGTGTGTGTATATCTGTAGATATAAATATAAATATGTGCCATGGCTGACATCATGTTATTTGTAACATTTAATGTGACTTAATTCACCTTACTAGCAGAGCAGGAATTGTTGTATTCCTGAATATTCCCAGGTTATTTTACTCCTATTATATATGTTTCCACTCACAAATATGTTCATATACATATGCATGTATATATAAGCACATTTAATTATGTGCTCATGTGTAAATATATATACACATATATTCATGTATATATAAGCAAACATACCTTAAACATTGCCCTGCCCTGATCGGAGATTCCAGCTGACCTCCTAGACTCCGCACACTTTAGAGGCAGCATCTTGTGGGGAAAGAGTACCAGGAGGCCTGACTTGTCACTGATTCTGAGGTTTAAGTATCTATTTCACCATGTATAGGAAGGGTTTCCTCCAGGGTTACTGGGAAGATGAAGAATCCCAGTAACAACTTTATCTAGACCCCATCAACATCTACATAAATGGCATCTGGAGTCGCTACTTTGGGTATAAATAAAAACTTAGATTCCATTAAGTCCAAACCCTTCATGTTAAAAATGAGGAAACTGAGGCCCCTGGAAAGATATGATGTGCCCATAGACAAGTGGCAGTGTTCTGTATCCACACCTGCTTCAGGTATTTTATGCTTATTTCTCCTCACCTTCTCCAGAGCTTTGATTCGGCTCTTGGCATCCAAGCTCTCACCAAAATGCTCTTCAAATCCACTCTATTGTCTTGCTTACTTCCCCTACATGGCAGAGAAACTAACCCTGTGATCTTGGTATAAAGAATTCACAGGTGAGAAAAGTCATTCCATCAATGCAGATAAGTATCTTTTCTTCAATTCTGTTCTTAAATAACATCTGCAGGCACTAAAAATTAAGCCTTACATATCACCTAGATAAGAAAGCACCCCTCTCATCCCTATTCGGATTCATGGTAAATGAATTAATCCCCAGGGTCTGGATTCCTATGTCATGGACAGCTGCTTTCAAGGATCACTGACTAACATGGCAGCCATGGATTGGCCAAGGCATCTCACCTGGTAGCAAGTGCTTTTTCCCTGGTGGAGGAAATTCGTAACTTTGAGATCATGGACTTTCCTGAGACAGCTTCCTCTTTGCCTACCTGCAGTTTTTGAGGCCCCATCTTGCCTTTGACTTTGGTTATTCTTCAATATTTGTGTTACTAATAATTTTTTTCCTTCCAGGACAAGCAAGTCACTGCCAATGCAGATTGATGGGGAGCCATGGATGCAGACCCCATGTACTGTGAGTACTCATTGTTATCAGTAGTTCTTGAAATAACATTGTTTACCTTTGTTTGTGGAGTGGGAGGGAAGGAGGTTTTTGGGAAGGGTTTTCAGAATAATTGATTCCTTCATTTGCTCTACTGCCAAATATGAATTGAGTTGTTTAGCTGCCGAAATCTTCCTTGAGTGCCTTTCTGTTAAGTGGAGGTGACCCTGAATAGCTCGAAGCTAAGTGGAAAGAGCAAAGCTATAATAACTAGGAATTCTGGCCCCCTGAGCAACTTCTGTTGGGAAGTGTGGGTAGAAATGGGTACAAAGGCAAGTCATTCCAGTGAGATAGAGTTAAAATAGGAGAGGAAATATTGCATGTTTCACTACACATCAAAGGGAGACTATCCATTAGACTGAGTAATGGGCAGATAGATAGAAAGCAAGATATCAATGTTTAAAATCCTTTGATTTTGAGAGAAAATGTGGCGCAGTAGAAATGTGACTGTTCTTCAAATCAGTAGCTCTGGGTTTAAATCTCTACTGTATTATTTTTTCTAGATGGCCTTGAACAAGTTACTTAGTTCATCTGTATCTTACTATCAAATAAGTGAAGGGATTTCAGTAGTTCTGTCTGAGATCCCTTCTTACTAGGAGTTGTGATTTTGTATCCACACTTGCTTCTGTTGCTTTTATGCTTATTTCTCCTCACCTTCTCCAGCAAGCCTTCTTCCTTTCTTTGTGCGTAGTTAGAAGCAGATCACTACTGCCATTACATTACATTTTATCTATCTTTCCACAATAATGGAACAATTAACAGACTCTATAAATGTAATGTACCCCACTTTGCCTATGCTTCTTGATCACTCTTGTAACTTTTGATTGATCTTCCCATTCTGGAGAGGTATACAGGGATGAATTTTCTAAATCCAGAAAAAAATAAGTTCTGCATTTCTCCAACCCATCATCGTAAGTAGCATGAAATAGCATGATCTCAATGGAACCCTCTGGTGTTCTTACAAGAACATAAGCACTGTAACAGTTCCCGGGTGAATTGAGATGTACTTGTGCTGACATCTAATTTCTGAAAGCCCGTTCTGAAACTATTTTAGAGCCAGTCTAAAATTCATTTTTCTTTCCTTGTGGAATATATAAAATGGAAAACCAAGGTATCCTCAAACACTGAAACCTAAGAGTTGTGATCATTTAAAAATACCTCCCCATTTTAAAGCTAGCCATCAAGCGGAGGCCTTTGGGACAGAAAAAGCGCCAAAGTCTACAAAGGGTCCCATGAATTCAAGTGTTCACAATGATTTTCCCTGAAGTGTTCTTGAATTCCACCTTTCCCCAGGCAGACTTCCTGATAAGTGTCCTCCACCCCATTCCTTCTAAATCCAGCTCATGGTTGTAGAGTCACTATTGCGGTCTAAAAGGATCATGGGAATCCTGTGTTAGCTCTACACCACAAGGATTAGAGATCTAGAATTTGAAAGAACCCCAGCAGTCACTGAGTCCCCATTTCACTATTTTATAAATGAGGAAATCAAGGTCCAGAGACGTGAAGTGCCTTTTTCAGGGAAACAAAACCAATCAGTCTCTGAGGAGGACTTTGGATCCAGGTTCTTCTAATTCTACATTTAGGGAATGTTTCCTCCTTCATAATTTTATAACCAGAAAAAAAAGCATTCAAGCAAGAATGCAGAAAATTATCTTAGGCTCATAACTACAGTGTGTTATTGTTGTTTCTCCTTATTCATTAAGCAATTCATTAAATGAGTACTTTTTGAGCACCTGAGTCAAGTATTGTGCTGAATGTGGGGGATCAGAATGATAAATAATCCCTGACTTCAATGGGCTTACATTCTACTAAGGGGAAAGAGCATGAATATGTGAGAATATCTATATACTAAAATATATACCAAGCAAAAAGATTGATTTTAAAGGGCATTCATTAGCTTGTGGATGGGAAGGGAGGGTTTCTTCAAGCTTCCACTTGTTCCTCCAATTTTGACATACAAAGACTTCTCAGTCAAGAGATCTTACTCTGGAGTCAAAGGATCTAGCCTGAGATTTTATCTCTAACACTTATGCTTCCTGAAATATTGAGAAAAGCACCATCCATAACTCTTATTTTCCTAATCTTTACAATGAACTTGGACTAGCTTTTAGTCCATTGAATTTTGCCTTTCCTTCGGGAATATAAAGGATCATGAGAAGGAGAAGGAGTCCAAGACTGTTGGTATCTGAAAAGAACCTGAAAGAGGCAGAAAGAATCCAGAAGTCAGAAATAATGGAATTGTGTATAAGTATCTCCTCTCACAAGTTCCTTCACTTTCCTGGGTATCATTAGGCTATGTAAACTAAGTGTCAGAGGTGCTCTCCGAGGTGCTCTCCAAGGTACTTCATGAACTCAACACTTTTGTTGTGTTCAGGAAAAAAAAAAAAAAAAAACTGAGTCCCTAGAGAGGCTTTGGAAAGGGATGGTAGAGATAGTTACCCCTCTCCAGCTGCCCCACATCAAGCAGGGACTGCTGGTTGACTACACATTTGGACCAATGAGATCACCTCTAGAGCATTTAAAGACTATGGCACTTCTCACCACCTTCCCAATTTGCATTTCTTTTGAAGAACAGACGTTATTGAGATCTTCCTTTTAAAAGATTTTAATGTCACAAACCCATTTTTCTATGGTGTCTTCTACAAATAGATAATCAGTTAGCCAGAAGTTCATCCACATCTTTCTCTCTAAATGTATATAAAAGTACTTTAGTTGGATGATTCCCTAAGCAGAGACCATGAATAGTTGAGGAAAAAACAATTCTCATTATCAACAATCTCATTCTTTTTCATCGAGGATAAGGACTTCAGCACTGGAAGAATTCTCTTTCTTTGCTGTTGTTTTTTTATTCATTTTTAAAATATTTTTTCTTCTTATAACATACCTATTATTTTCACTTTCTATTTTTATAGTTAATTATTTGTATCTAGCTTTCATGCCCCATATTTAAATCTTCTCCAGATCCAACATTCAGAGCTTTTTTTTTTCCAAGCCAACTTCATGAAGTAGGATTTGTAGACCTCCCTCTTTCTTCTTGTCTTCCACTGAGCACTTTTTATTTATCATTGTATTTCCAAAAATGTGACAACCATCCCCCCACACACACACACATCTGAAAATGATTCTTTAAAGAAGGATAAAATGGTATCATCATCTCTTAAGTCCTGGAAATGACATTTTTCATAATGTAACCTAAATTAACTTTCTTAACTGTCATATAGTAATAGTTAATAAATACTAGCTATCATTTGTATACTTCCAGGAACTGTGCTAAATATTTTCCAATTATCATCTCTCTGGATCTTTATAAGCACCCTGGGAAGTAGGTACTATTATTATCCCAATTTTACAAATGGGAAACTGAGATAATAATCATTAAGGTTGGCTCATTCATTCCTGATGCCCAGATAAAGAGATGTTACCCTTCCCCTTTCCAGCTTTTACTTTTGAAGTTAATTTTAGAACCCCTTTAAACTTGTTCCAGTTAAATTTCACTGGACAAAATGGGGATTTAACTAACTGAAGTTTTTCTATGGATCTTGATTCTGTCATCCAGTTGTAATAAGCCATTCTTCCCCCGTCTATAGATGAAGTCCAATCAACAAGCCTTTATTAAGCACTTATTGTTTGCCAGTCACTTTGTTCAATACTGAGGATACAAAGAAAGGGAAAAACAGACCCTCCCTTTAAGGATCAATCCAGTAGAAAAATCTACATCTATAATCTGTGTAATCTCTGGACTTTCTTTATGTAACATTCACACCTTTAAAATAATGATGATGATGATGAAGATTATGATGGTGATAGAGGTAGCATTATAGAATACTCTAAAATTTGCAGAGTGATTTACAAATATCTTGTTTGGGTCTCACACTAGCCATGAGAGGGAAGTGCTTTTGTTATTTTCCAGAAGAGGAAACTGAGTCAGAGAAGTAAAGTGATTTTCCTGGATTTATATGTCTAGTATGTCTGAGGCAGGATTTGAACTCAGAGCTTCCTAACTCCATTTTACCAATTAATTATCTCAATGACTTTATCCAAGTAGGGTTTTTATAAGTGTATTTTGAATTGAATGTCCCTTGGTTTATCATAGATATTCATTCACTAGGAAAATGATCTATAAGAATCCCACAACTCACTGCTTAGCTTATTTATGTCAAAATTTGTGCATAGGCTGTTAGATATAGAGCCTTAGAATCATTCTTGCTGTGTCTATACTTTCCAAATAGGGCCCAGTACCTTGGCCAAGGTCATATACAGACTGTCCTAGCAAAGTCCCATGTAGCCGAGGACACTTCCTGCTTTACTATACAATGAAAGCCCTGGACAAAACCCCCACACAACAGATCACATTACCCAATGGGAGAACAGCAAGACTTCCAGATTGTCATTTTTCTTAGCCGAGGCTACAGACAAGCAACTTGGGGACGTCTTTCTAAGTGTCCTTTCTGAGCAGTTTTTTTCTGAAAAGATGCATACTTCAGGCAGTCCTGTGCCTGGCAGTGACCTGCTTGTAACAGATAATATATTAGTAAGGCATATGCTAAACAGAGATGTTTAAGTGGGTTAGTCTCGATGCCATGGAAAATCAGTGGTGGAATTGGAACCATTTCTAGCCTACTTTTCCAATTCGGAACCTGCCATAATCCTGTTCCACTTGGGGATTTGAGGGGAAGAGTTCAGTGGAGGCTGAAATACAGCCTTACAGATGGCTTCTGACATGCATGGTGGTGAGTTTAGGAGCACAGGTGTAATGTTGGCAGTCAAAATTATATGAATCAGGACAAGGTAACTACAACCAGCCCCTTGATTCCTTTTACCTTCTCATCTAACAGCAAGCCTGGGCCAGGAAGCAAAAGCTATCATGAGGTGAGAAGGTCGTCAGGATTTATTGAGATGGGTCTTTCAGAACATATGGAGGTACTACTGGCTTTCCAGGTGAGATAGAGTTAGGGCTGGGGAATGGGAGAGCAAGTGAATGTTCAAGTCCTAGATAGAGTATTGAAAATTAGCTTCTGCCTGTGCTTTAGTCTTTGTATAGGTGAGTATTGCCTTCATCTTCCTCCTCCATATCATGTGCATTTTTATATTTTATTTTATAATTATTTTATAATGAGATTTTCAGATGTAATAAAAGAGAGTACCTTGATAAGAAGTGTCCATATCACAGATAGATATGATGGGGGAGAGAAAAATTGGCAGTGATCAAAGGAAACACATTGATCTTTGGGCCATAGAGAAACGGTTTGATTTATTTAACTGTAATGCCGAAATGCCCAATTTATCATTCATCTCTTGTACATAGATAGTCATTTGCATGTTATTACCCCCATTACACTGCGAGATCCTGGAGAGTTATTCTGTCTTTCTTTTTTTGCCCAGCATTTATCACAGTGCCTGACACATAGTAGGTGTATAATAAAAACCATCTAACTGACTACTAGTAACAGCAACAATCGCAATATCAACAGTGTAGTAGTACAATGAAGTCGGGGATAGATACCAGCTCCCCTGCTTTAGAAGGACTGAGCTTTAGTTGTGTGTTATAGAATAAGATTTCATATAGCTCTCCCCTATTAGACATAAAGTTTGTCACTTTTTTTTTGAAGGTTTGGCCAAAACACTGTTGAAATTGCTACATTTCCTTTTGAATTTTCAATATCATTTAGGATGATCCTTTGTTTGATTGAGGTTCTAATATCGGTTTTGGGTTGTTAATATATCTTATATAATTAGTGAAAAAATGAACTTCATCCCAGCTCATCTCAACAGGGATGGATAGTGCCGTGTCCATGGCTCACCTTTTCCCTGACAGGTCTATTAATTGTAATGAATCTTCAAAGACCCCTGTGTTGAACTGATTAACTTCTAACTTCATGAAACCATTTTTTAAAAAATTCATCCACTTCAGCGTGCAAGAACAAAGCTGAGTTTTGAGAATTGGATACGAATATTCTCTCCTCATTACAACCTATGTAGCGTTGCTAATGTAACACTGACTGACTTGGTAGACACACTGTTTTTTCAAGAATCTTAAGCTGCTAAAACAACTCAATTTAGAGGGCAGGGAAATTAAAGGCAGATACAGAGTTCAGTGTAATCTGTGGGGGAGACTAGAGAATGATGTGGAGGCAGTTGAGACCCCACCAGCCCAATAATTTTCACTTTCCATGATCTGGACTCCCATTTTCCCACCATCGTGAATTCCTTTCCGAAAGAAAAGACCAATTTTGTTTTCTCCCGCTCCTAAATAATAATTTTTGCCTCTCAGTTGCTGAGAAGTAATAAATTGATCCAAGTAACTCCAGAACATTCTCTCCAAGGACTTCTCTACCATCCTAACCCCAAATTTTAGAAGTTCCTATATTTTCTAGTCATTTTCTTTTTTCTAGAGCAACAAGGAAGAGAGAAGCAACAGCAAAGAAAGCAAGTGAACTTAGAGAAAGCTTGAGTGTAGATCCTAGCTCGGGACCACGAGGCCGGTGTGCCAGTTGTGCATCCAGCCCTCTCTCTGCCTTTATGTCCTCCGAGTCCATGGAAAGTGTGTTATTGGGCATTATTTGGTTCATTCCCCAGATACTCAGAACGTTAATTATTTTTGTTTACCTGTGCATAATTTTTCCTAATTTCCCAGCGGTTGTTGTTTTTATAATTGACAATGCAATTTGCTGCATGTGTGCTTTCTGCTTCCAGACAAGGGTGCCAGGATGGAATGCACCCATCTCGCCATGATTTCAGGCAGTTGAGAAAAGAATGAGTTGTGACTAATTTCCAATTAATTTGCAGTGGTTACAGGGGAGCCAAACAATTGCACCTACTAATTAAAATGTAAAAGATTCCAGAGTGTCATCTTCAGGTGTCTGTGGAATAGACAATTTCCATTTGAGTTCAAGGCGGGATCTTGAACAAGCTGGAGCCTGACAGCTCTATTAATTTAAAGGCTCCCTGATACCTATTAGTACAAAACATGAAAAAAAATACCATTAATCATTTATTGTAATTTTGCAGCTCTGTCATTTTCTTACTATGTTAAAAATTATGATGACACCATAATGTTCTCTACTCTACCTAGATGGCAGGGAAACAGATCCCACGACTTCGGAAAGACATCAGAGTGCATTATTAGAGCTTAATTAATGCCAAACTGATTAGATTGGATTGCATTTTGCACAATAATATTTTAAAGATTTTTTTAAACTGTCATGTAAAATCCTACTCCAAACGTTATGTTTACAATTAGACTAATTTATTATTGCCCTTCATTTTTATACATTATGATTTAAATATTTTCACATCAACTTGAACAGTTCCTTTTTTTCCCAACACCTCAGGTCTTAATCACTAGATTCATTACTTCTATTTCAGAAAATATTGGAGTTGTGAAAGAAGGACCAACAGTGTTTTTATTGGTCACGACTATGTTAGACACACCAAGTCACACTGGGGTGTGATTTGTCATAGCCTTAAAGGACAAACGTTTGCTATAAGAAATATAACTGCAATATTATACCCATAACTATTATTTAGATATAGAACCCTAGCTTTGTCCCCAGGAAAGGAAATTTAGAGGGCAAAGGACATCCTCTGTGAGCGTATTTCCTGTTTTGTCTGACCTCACCTCCAGAGTGACAGCCATGGTATCTTGATACTTTGGCCTGGATCTTGTCCTTTTCCTTTGATAAAAACACACCTTGAGTCCTGCCCCCATCTTCCCATTACTAGCATATCCTTTAGTTACATGTCCCTAAGAAGTATTTTCATCTTTTATTAGCCTCCCTACCTCCCTAATGCCATCTACTTGCTTCAAGTATCAAAATAGCTAATCTCACCTTTGATTCAGCCTATTAACTAATAGTTCCATACGAATTTTTATGGTGAATTTTATCAGGAACCTCCAAAGTTCCTGTCTCTTCAAATCCCAGAGCCAGGGACGATGATAACCTGTAAAGTATCTGGAGGAGGGTGACCAGAATGAGACCCTGGAAGTCATTCATATAAGAAACAGTTAATGGGCTGGGAGGATAGTTAGCAAGGAAAAGAAAAGCCTCAGAGGAGCTGCGATAGCGATCTTTAAATTTTTCTGAGACATCTTTTGGAGAAAGGATTAGATATCTTTGGTTTGGCTCCATGTAATCTAGAAACAGGGTGCCACATCCCTGGATCTCCTTGATGTTGTGTAATTATTCCCCACAAAGTGGGATGAGTAGGACCTAAGTCCTCTTTTCACTTCTCTCTATAATTTGCCCACTACTTTGATTGCACATCTGAATAATGGGACATGACCTTAGGTATAAGTATTTGAGAATATGCCTAATACCATCTGTGCTCTTTAAAGTAAAGTAAAGTGAAGAGTGACATTGCCCCAGAGACCATAAGCGCTCTATTGTCCAGTCTGCTCAGAAGAGGTCTTTTGGTTCTCTAACAAAGCAAATTCCATTTGGAAAGTGCATTCCTTTTTTTTTAACTCCTAGCACCTGTCCAAATGTCTTATACATGGTAGGTGCTTAATTAGTGCTCATTTGGATTGTGTTGGATCTTCATGACAACCTTTTGCACTGGATACAAGAAGAATAATAAGCTCCATTTTAAAGATAAGGAAACAGGTCCAGAGACATTATATGACTTGCTCTTGGTTATATAATAAATGGAAGAGACAGACTTTTAACCCAGCTGCTTCCTCACTCCAGGTCTAAGGACCTTTCCACTCTAGCAGATAATCTTTCAGACATGATATTTAGGTTAATGGAGTAATCATGTATTTGCCAATTATTCAAGAATGGGCGGAATACAATAAAATTTCCTTGGCACTGAAACTAGAATAAACATGATTTCATGTTTAATATCTCATTTTTGAGGATTCAGAAGGCACTTCGGCGTTAAGTAGTGCCTTAGGAGTTTCAGAGGAATATTCATTGCCATTTTTTAGGAAATTTGACACATCACAGGTTAATTGAGGTTTCTAATTGAGAAAATGACTTTCAATGAATTATATATAATATAATATAATATATGAATTGTATATATTATAATATAATGCAATACAGGCAAGAGATTGTTAAAGTAAATGACTGGATTCTTCTATAGGATTAGAGAATGTTGCAATCAGAGAGCATTCCAATCAAATCCTTTCTTTTTATAGCTGAGGAAACTGATATCCAGAAAGAAAAAAAATATCACTCAAGTACTGAGTGATAAAACTAGGATTTGAACCCAAATACAGCAAATATAATATGCCTGCCCCAATGAGATGTTACTAGAAAGCTCTATATTAGTGGTCCTCAAACTTGTTAAATAGGGGGCCAGTTCACTGTCCCTCAGATTGTTAGAGGGCCGGACTATAGTAAAATTAAAAACACTCTATCCCCGCCCCTCAGCCCATTTGCCATAACCCGGCGGGCACATAAACGTCCTCAGCAGGCTGCATGTGGCCCACGGGCCGTAGTTTGAGAACCCCTGCAGTCTATATAGTATCCAAGCACTCAGAGTTTACCATACTTTGCAACTTCTATTCACAAAGTGACTTAGGCATTAGCTGCAAAGAAATAGAAGTCCCATCCACAGCTCAAAATTATGTCCATGCAAAAATCCATCACGTACATGAATTCAATGTCCTTTGGAAAGCCATCTCTCCGTTCTTCAGGACTGTGCCTTATTTAACTATCTGTTTCTTCCATTGGCAAGTGAACATCTCAAGTTCCTTTTGAAAGGGAAAAAAATCATTTTAAAGACTTATCTCAGTATGATGTTAGATAAAAGATTTTAACATTAAACTTAGAAATTGCAACTGATATGTCAGTTCCAGAAAATAAGGCCTAGAATGTGAAAGGAACTGGCAAGGCACTTGAGCAAATTTTGTGCTGCATTTCCCAGCTTCTTGGCAGTCCTAGGCTTACAAAGTTTAGCATGCACTTTCTATTGAGAGCCATGTGGCTCTGCTCCATACCTGAGACCAAAATGGTTCCCAGAGACTTTTGATTGAGAAGACCAGCCTATTCTAAAATCAAGATGACCAACTTCAATGACTGACAGCTACTCTGATGAATGAAACACAAGTGGAAAATGACCTTTTCTGTTAGGTTAAATGTGAAAGTTCTTCTGATTGCTATTGGAGATGAACAATATGATGACAAAGATAAAATCTTAAATTTAAAAAAAAAGTCCACTTCAATGTATACTGCAAGTCTCCCCATAAAAGGTCAATTCCATCCTCCGTGATGCTGATTTTTTTTTTGTCCTGTCACAAGGCACCAAGAGATTAAGTGATAAAAGTGGATTTGCAGGATGTGTATCCTAGAGCAGTTTGGTCTATTACCCAAATTAAGAATGTTCGTACATATTCTAATTCAGATTTTCACAGATTGAATTCTGCATAACAGTACTTTGGACAGAAATGGGATGCCATATTTTAATTACTTTGATTCTCATTAATCTCTTTTGACCTGTTAGGCATTGACCCACTAGCATGATTTTAATTTGAAATTTGCTACTTTCACGATAGACCTTATATCTCTGGGTTTAATTATTCAGTACTTGAGTATAATTACATGGACATCTGATATTCATGGAGTCCTTTCCATTCCAAAGATTCAGAAAAAAATAGTTATATTCCACTATTCACATACAGCTAGCTCTGGAGTGAAATAGAATTTAAAGAGTTTTGCAGCATCCATTGGTTGTACATAGCACTTTAGATAAATGAAAAATATTCATCTTAGACTGCCCAGAAAGCTCACCCAGGAATGTCTGTAGTCATTCCTAATTTTAGGTAGATAGAAATTTGTCTTAAATTATCTTAGAGGGTCCAAGTCAAAATGCTTAAAGTTTGCCACTTACTAGACAATAAGTGCTTTTTATTGAGATGTTGCATTTAAAGGAAATGAATCATGAATAATTCTTAATTTTCCTTCTATGCTGACTGTAAAGCTACAAAGAATGTTTTTTTTTCAAATCTTAATCCTAGATCTGTGCCAGCTCTTAGGAAATCCCTACAAAGACTGTAAAAGCTGGGGCACAGAAGAAGGAAATGATTGTGAGGTTCAAATCTCCTCAACAGAAAAGTAGAATGATATATTGGACCTATCTCTAAAGGTGAAAGCTAAAGGTTTGCCAGAATACCAGAGAACTTTTCTGAATTAGGAATATGGAAAAATGAACCCAATGTATTAGCTCCAGTTGACTGACTGAGGAAGGACACATGTCAGGGACATAATCATTCCATTTTCAATCTTCAATGAGTCATATGCTCTTCTGGTTCATCTTTTCAAAGCTCATACTCTTCCCTGCTGGGATATTCATGACTAGAAACAGCTGAGGATATTGTCATCCCTCCAAAGTGGCTAACATCTGAGCATCTTCCTCCCTTCCTCCATCTCTCTGTCTCTATTGCTGTCTCTGTCTCTCTCTTCTCTCTGTTTGTTTCTCTGTCTCTGTGTCTGTGTGTGTGTGTGTGTTTGTCTTGCTCTCTCTGTTTTTCTCTGTCTCTGTCTCTCTCTGGTTCTCTCTCTTGCTCTCTCTTCCTGCTCCAGAATGGTTGAAACAAAAGAAAGTCCTTTTCTTGCCCTCTTGTACTCACCCCAATGCTCACAGAATATGTATAGCATCAGGATAAATTTCAACGTGGTGGGATGCCTCACACCCCAAAGGCAGAAGTCTAACCACATTCTTAGAGACCTTAGGAGAAGTCATAGGGAGAACAGGCCTGAACGGTAGCCATTGCAACCACTCTATATTTCTTTTGATATCACATATATTTAATCTTTATAACTACTCAAATATACCAACAGGAAAAAAAGAAAGCCAAACTTACAACATTGCAAATGAAAATTCATGTAATGCTATACTCCTGTGATTCACTAGTTATTAATAAATATGAGAGGTGTGTTTATTTATCTTAAAAGGGTATCAATGAAAGTAGCTTCAACATTTCATACCCATTCTCTTGCTGTTAATACTCTTTATTTTTCTGGCTGGAGGTGGTCTATCCATTGTCCTCTGGATTGTACTACCTTCTTTCCATGTCTAAATATGGAATGAGGAAAACATGTGTTCAGATCCAGCCTCAGGCAATTACCTTTGCCTGCCTCAGTTTCCTCAACTTTAAAATGGAGATAACATCTCCAAGGATTATCATGAGATAATATTGATAAAGTGTTTTATAAAGCTTAAAATAATATACTAATGTTGGCTATCATCATCATATCAAATCAGGTACATATTATTGCATGTTATTTGTATTGAAGGACGGAATATCAGAAAGCACAGGGGGAGAAGAAATGAAAACCCAGGAAATTACTCAAATGGTAATGGATTTAGAAGGAATTCAATAAAAAG
Source organism: Sminthopsis crassicaudata (assembly GCF_048593235.1). Classification (NCBI taxonomy): domain Eukaryota; kingdom Metazoa; phylum Chordata; class Mammalia; order Dasyuromorphia; family Dasyuridae; genus Sminthopsis; species Sminthopsis crassicaudata. The sequence continues at coordinate 5,193,104 of NC_133621.1, read as the reverse complement.
CAAAACATCTAGAACATATCTCAAAGAAATAATTTTAAAATGACTAGATTTTAAAATTTCTTTTAAAAAATAATCTGACTTCTTTAAAGAAAGTGTGTGGGATTATTCCTAAATGTGTATCATAAAATAAGAGATGAAATAGATATTGAGAAAATTCATAGGGTGCCAAGAGGAATGAGTCCCAAATCAATAAATCTTAACATATTATTTATATGCTTCAGGTCTAGACTGACAAAGATATGATCTTAAGAACAGAACAGTAGAGATGAAAAGTGTCACATATTTTTTAAAAAACACCAAATTCCAAAAGTTGTTATACAAAAACAAGAAATGACAGATTTTGAAATATATCAAAAGTCAGGAAATATAGGCTTTGATTCCAAAAGTCAGTGCAAAGTATTTAGCCAGATACATAGTGAGTACTACATTTATTATTATTATTATTATTATTATTATTATTATTATTATTATTATTATTATGCTCTAATTGCTTTAAAAATCTTAAATAAGGAGCACAGTTGCATTTTCCAAAGGCTCAGTATTTAAAGTGTTGGAGCTGGAATCAAGAAGACCTGAGTTCAAAATTGACTTCAGATTACTACTGGTGTGACTCTAGGCAAGTTTTCCTTCATTACTGAAGAAGGAAATAGCAAACCACTCCAGTATCTTTGTCAAGAAAACCTCATGGACAGTATTTTCAAGTGATCCATGGATCACAAAAATTGGACACAACTGAACTATTGGACAACAATAGTACATATGTACATATTGAAGGAAATGAGTCAATGGAGAAGAAGAGATAGAAAATGTTTAAGATGAATGAAAAAAAAATGATGGAGCTGCCTCCTAGAGGAATCAGGTGGAGAATTTGCTCAAAGGCACAGGTGTAAAGTGAAGTCAACAACTGATGTTGAATTTCCATTTCCTCCTGAACAATTATAAAGCATTATTCGAGATTTAGAATTTACCAAAAGGATGATTCAAAGTAATGGTATAATCATACCCAGCACAAAGGAAAATGGACATAGATGGCAAAAGAAAAAAATGGAAGCCCTACATATGACCATCACTTACCATGTAGTGATTGCAGTCAGGAGGCGTTAACTCTTAAAAATCTCTTTCTTGTCTATACTCTAAACTGGCTACAGGCTTCACTCCATGATCAGCAGTCCTTGGTCACCAATTCCCTGAATTCTGTGTGGTTAATAGAGCAATTCCCATAGGAAGAGGTCATGGGTCATCTTCCTGGACAATGCTAATGGTCTTTTGAGTGAAACTAGGTACATGCTTCTGGCTGTTCTTTAGCTTTTTTCATATTAAGAGTGAGGGTTCTAAGACAGGCAGGCTTTCCTTTGGGGCTGTGTTGGAAATGGCAAGTTGAGAGACACTGGTCCTACTCTCACTTCTGTGACTGTTGTGTGGTCATGAGCCTGCCCTGTCCCATCTCCGAGATTCTATTTGTACAGTACCAAAATGAGCTACTAAAACTAGACTAATCTCTGTCTCTTTCCACCTCTCAGATACTGAAATCTGTACTTCTCGTCATGATTCTCAAAGAGTTTTTGAAATATCTATTCATTCCATCTGTTAGACATATTTAGTATAGAGTCTAACATACACTAGGCATTTAAGAAATGCTAGTTGACGCTGATACCCAGACATCCAATTGAGTATATGAAGACATATATGTCTAATGTATATGTGTGGGGGGTGTATTTGTGTATGTACGTATATGTGCATGTATTTTGTGTGTGTATATATATATATATATATGCATATATATATATATATATATATATATATATACACACATACACATATGAAAAGAGAGAAAAAAAATTATTCCAAATTTAGATGGGCTGCTTCAGGAGGGAGGGAGTTCTCCTTCATTAGAAATCTTCAACTAGGGGCTTGGGTATGTGTCTTGAAGAAGCATTTTTTTTCTGTTTGGAATGTCCTTGAGCTCCCTTCCCACTCCGTTAAATTCAATCCAGTATCACATGGAATATATAATACCAGTCTGGACTGGACTGGGCCCAATTAGAGACACAAAGGCAAAAATAAAATAGCTCTTGTCCTCAATGAGTTTACATTCTACTAAGGTCAGGTTTTATGGAATTTGCAAAGCACTTTTTAAGTTATCTACAAAATTAGGCCATTGACCTAGTAGCTTCTAAAAGAGGTACATCATCACCTGAAGAAAAACTGTAGAATAGTTTTCCTTAAGGTCAGGTATCTATTTTTTAAAAATATATAACTTTGTATCTCTAGTATCTGACACAGTGACTTGCACACAGTAGGTACTTAGCAAAAGATGCAAAGTTGGATTAGCAGAGAGCATTCTCCTATTCACCAAACAAACACAACAGTTCTCCTATGTCCCTACAATCTATAAACCAAACAACCGTTCTACTATATCCCTATCAATCAATCAATCAATGCACAAATATTCACTTTTATCATTGCTTTTTATTTTTCCAAAGAGAGTTTTCAACATTTCATCTTTGCAAAACCTTGTGCTCCATATTTTTCTCCTTCCCTCCTCCCCCCTCCCATCCCCTAGACAGCAAGCAACTCAATATAGTTTAAATATGTGCAATTTTTCGTTAGATACTTAACATACACGATCTACTCTCCTGGATACTAGAGAGAAAAAGATCACAATCAAACAATTCTCGACCCCCAGCACCTTCCATTCTTTTCATCAGCAGGTGATGCAGATAAGGACATATAGTATCTGTATTAAGTAGAATGAAAATAGCATCTTGGGGAGTAACGAGTACACATATTCAGTTATTAAGCACTGTTTATTGGCTGTGTATAAGTGCATCATAACTAAAGAAAAATGTATGATAAGACACCTGTCTGCAGTGATCTGGGAACCTTTCATTAGCCCCTCTCGCATATTCTCCCCAATGCCTTAATGTAGGAGAAAAGAGGTGGAAGGCTCTTCTTTTGCCAGTTGTTTTACCCAACAATATGTTTTGGGATAATCTGAGACTCAGATCATTAGGGGCAGGAAATACTAGCCTGGACCAATTTTTTTTTTTTTCTGTTAAGTAGGGGAGAAGCACCTTGATTATTTTTAAATGATCTTAGATTTCTTTAGAGCTCCCCAAAGTTACCCTTATTTTAAGATGTTTCCTACAGTCACGGTCCTACCCTCCCCCCAGTCCAGGCCCCGTGCCGATTTTAATGATCCCATCCATGTGACACACATCTTTTTGTTTCATTGCTATTAGTGAATGACAAGTGAAGGAGATTCATTTTCACTTGGAAATGTCAGCTATGCACTTTAAGAGATATATTTTTTGCCGTTTTTAATGAGACGGTGTTTCTTTTTGAAAGAAATACTCATTTCTGATGTGGGGAGTGTGCAGGTGACAACTGATATTTAATAAGGGATGGCTCTTGTATCAGGCGCAGCTCGCTAAAGAAAATGTCTCCGATTGCTTTTGAAAAACTCTTGGCGTCACTAGCCCAAAGGCAAGACGTGACCTTTTTATTACATAATGAGAATCATTTATTATCTTACAATGTATCTTAAAGCCACAGACAAAATGCCACTCTGATAATTGCTTTCAATTAGCTGTGAGCATAGCCGAGATTCATAAAATGTCTTCTCTAATTTAGGCTGGAATTAGAGAAAATTGCCTACATAATCTACTCGGAGGTTGTCGCATCTAAGGTGATTCGTGGTTCTATATCAAAGAAAGGGAAGCAGGGAGCTTTGAAACAGTCTTCTGGCGGGTTGGGAAACAGGATTTTCAATATTTGACTCTATTCTATTACCAATTAATTAACAAATTAGAAAGCTAGTTCATCATTTTTGACCTTTTCTCCATGTTTGCTTTTGACTCTGTCTTCCAATGATTGTTTTGAAAAGGAAGCAAGGTAAACCAAGAGGTTCCTCTGGAAACTTGGGCTTAGGGTCATTTAAAAAAAAAAAAGAAGAAGAAGAAGAAGAAGAAGACCCGAGAGGACCTGAGGGACAGCTGAATACCCAATAGGCTGTCAGTGCTCATCCAGGCTTCTAGGACATTGGAGCATCCCCTCCTGCCTGGGCATTTGGCTCAGTTGTGCTTCTATGAGATGCCAAACGGCCAAGTCAGAAACAGCCCACCATCAGAGCTGCTCCGCATTGCCCTGAGCTCTGCTGTATGTGGTTACAGAAAGCATAATGTTTAAAATATGAACTCGATTAATTTTATGGTTTTTTAAAGTATCCTGTGTAATAAAATGTGTTTTAATGCATTCTCAAATCTTTTCTTTAAAAAAGGTCAGGGCAGTGGGGAGAGTGATGGGCTGGGGGGAAGTTTATGTAATAACAGCGGCTCCAGAGCTGCTGCTATTTGTGGCCGTTCAGCCACTCATGAAATATTTGTAACCTTAGCAGAGGATTTCAGACAAAGATGATTGAATCTAGCACTGGCTCTGTCTTTATGTGTATTTATCTGCCTTTTCCTCAGATCAAAATCACCCACAAGAACCAAGCCCCGATGCTTATGGGACCCCCACCCAAAACCGGGTTCTTCTGCTCCATCGTCCGGAGGACACGGAACCGCAGCAAGGAGTGAGCCCAGCCGCCCGGGCCTTCGCCACCCAGAGGCGGTCCCGCGGGCTCGTGAAGATTCATTCTCGAAAGCTTCGACCCGTTTTGTCGTCTGTATACGCTGCCAGCTCTTGGAATTGGTTCTGCAGTGTCTGTGCCTGAGCTAATGTACAATTCTGCTATTAGAACATTTCTTGTCCCAGTTTTAGAGGCATTTTGCATGAAGAAAGCAGATGTTTCCATAAAGTGATATTGCATATATCTGTGGCATGCATTCCCATGGATTTTTATGTCTCTCTCCACGTACGCTCCCACCCTAACCCTGCCCCCCTTCCGCAGCCCCTGCTTACTAACTTGGGGGAGTCGCCTGTTGTGAAACATGAAAAGGGAACTACCCAGAGAAATGGGTCCTCTCAGTATGACCCCCCCTCTATTATCAAGCCCAGATCAGTGAGACCAGGGTGACACCCTGGGCTGGCTAAAGGCTTAAGTGTGATGATGGATGCAAAGCGCTTTGTAGACCTTTAAACACACTAGTTAAATGTAAGCTCTAATGATTATTATAATTATTATTATTGTCTTTTTGGGAACCAAATATCCGATCAATGGTCTTTGACCTTGACTTCTAAGGGGCCTTTAAAATCCCAGGTTTCATTAAACGGTTATCTGTCCTGTCTCACTGCTTGTCCTGTGCTTTCAATCTTCTTCTAAACTCAATTCTGCTGTGTGTGATGGAAGAGGGGGGGGGGGAATGGATTGTCTAGTAAATCTAGCAGAAGGCAGATACTTCTGGGGAGATGGAAAGCCAAGTTCTTTCTTCCAGAAAGAAAGGAAAGCATTTGAATCAGAATGAAATTTGATGACTGAGACGAACCCTAAACCTCCCTGCCTCTGAACCCCTGTGAGAGCACCTCATAATTGCTTATGTAACCAAGAACCAAGTGGACTTTGTAAACCATGTGCCTAATCAACTGCATTTCCCACCAAAGATTTAGCAAGAGAGGCCTGAGAGAAATGGGTTAATGCATAATTAATCAGGCGCTGGGGAGCCAATCCACTCCGGGAAACTTACAGTTCTTTGAATTGCTTTAGTGATGGCTTAAATAACACTAGAAGAGGATAAACTGGCTATTAATTATCATTAAAATGCTTTCTTTTGATGGACAGAGCTCCAGAATCTATAGTCCCGGTTCCAGAAGAACCTTCTTGGCTTCCTTGTTATTTTTAAATGGATGGATGTCTATTTCAGTTAAGTGTATCTGAGAAAGGAACCCAGAAGTGGTCTTGAGCCCTTTTTTTTTTGATGGGACCTTTGCTTGTTTCCAATATTAAGGTGATGAGAGCATGGATCACGCATGTCCTTGGTTCTTGCCTCTGGGAGATTTCTTAGAAACATTTAGACCTGATGCTACATAGCTTTGCGTTGTCTGTCTATCCCCTGTGATGACCTGCGGCGTGTCCTAGGACAGTACCCATCCCCATCTGGTAGAAACCTAAGGGCACAATGGAATGCTTCCCTGAACAGCTAAGGTATTGCTTCTTCATGTTGACCGCCATTTCATCCAAGACTGTTTTGTGTCTTCAAACAAGCTACAAGGAGAAAATGTTTGAAACGCATGATGAGTGCTCTCTCTCTCTCTCTCTCTCTCTCTCTCTCTCTCTCTCTCTCTCTCTCTCTCTCTGCATTAAAGTGCTAATGATTTATCAGTGCTATTTTGTATTGATTCAATTCATCTTTGAATAACAAAGAGCATTTAGTCATTTGGTTGAACTCAGTCATTGTGTGCATGGATTTATGGATTCCCAATGACATTGCTTTCATCTCTGTGCTTTGGTTGGAAGCCTAACTCAGCTGAGTGCTACTAAACCCTGGACCTAAGCCACACCCATCTCTTTGGCTGATATTTTGGAGAAGATCCTGTACCCAAGCCCCTTCTCTCAGTATCCTAGAAGCCTCCAAGTCTAATAACAATAAACAAAATGTCTTCATGGGTTCTTGAAAGAGAGTGTTGTTTTTGTTTTTCTCCACTGTGTGTGTGTGTGTGTGTGTGTGTGTGTGTGTGTAAAGAGAGAGAGAGAGAGAGAGAGAGAGAGAGAGAGAGAGAGAGAGAGAGAGAGAGAGGCAGACATAGTCCAACCATCATCCCTCTAAGCGTTCTTAGCAGGGCTCCCCAAAATAACTTACACTAGGAGTTAGCACAGCTATCCAGCTGAAAAGATTTCTCATAAACAAAAAAGAACAAAGTCCTTGTCAGCCTGAGGGTTCCTGATGTGGAAAACAATCTTACAAAATGGTGGTTTCAGAGAATAAATATTTTCACATGAATTGACGAAATGAAGTACCATGGGCTGAAGACCTTTGGTGTCGGGCCATATTTTGAAATTACAACCTTTGTGTTCCCTACAGTATGTAATTATCTCTTCATTACTTTTTACAGAACTCTGTTTTCAATGCCACAAGGATTGGTGAATCATTCTTAATGATGGGTCCAAGGAAAACACTCAGTGGACAACATTAGGGACACTAAACTACATGCAGACAAGGCCTCTATAATGGATATTAATGGCCATAACTAAGGGGCTGAAGCTTTCCTCTAACATGTTAATGGAGCCCCAATTTGTGCTCATCACAACCCCACAGTCGATGACTCACTGTTAGTCACCCTACTAATAGTGATCATTTGAAAGTAGAAATCCATTTTGACTTTACAAAAACCTATTTCTTAGTTGTTGAGGTATGTATGCTCTCTAATCCCATTCCTTCTGGAGTTGGAAGAATAATTTTCTTTTCTTTTCCTTTTTTAAATCTACTTTGTTGGCTTTGAAAGCAAGAAAGTCATTTCTGCCTCTCTGAGGTGAAAGTCTCTAATACAATAGAACATGGCTCCCATGTAGTGTTAATGAGATGTAATCCTAATCTGAGAAAAAGACTATTAAACATTTCAGGGGGGCAGTGTTTGTTTCATGGGACAGACTATGCACCTCCTGGAGTTTCTGAGTTTCTTTGAAATGCCATGGCTATAGTCAGATAAAGGGCAAGGGGCGGGAAGCCAATTTCTGGTCAGTGGTTTCCATTCCATCATCCAATAAACATTAATTAACTACATTCGATATGCCATGAACTCTGCTAAGCTCTGAAGATACAATTAATTAAAAAAGAAAAGAAAATCCTTATCTTCAATAAGTTACGTTCTAAGGGAAGAGACAACCTACAAAAGGATAAAGGAAGGAGTGGTGGAAAGGACACCAGGGGTATCCAGCACAGTGTTGAAATCAGTCAGGGCAGCAAATACAGGGTAGAGGGATGTGAGTTTAGTTTCAGCCCTACATAAAGCAGGCATTGGGAGGAGTTTGGTTCCCTGTCATCCAATAAGAAGATGAAGGAATTGGAGGGAGATGCCGTCAATCAAGGCTTTAAAAAAGCAACATGGTGGTGAGTTTTGAAGTGATGAGCTTCCTCTGAGAGGAGCATTTTATTCCATGGAATTAAAACCAGTCAAGGCAGCAAGTAGAAAAAAATTCCAACCAAGAAGTAGAAAAGAAAGGCCATTCCCATTTCATCACCACTGTTTCTATGTGTTTACAATGCTTGAGAGAATTCTAAAATGACTGAAAAACCAAATTAGCAGTGATTTGATATGTATTTACTTTTGAAAAATAATTTCCCAAAAGCTCATGCTGAGTCTATAGTTGGATGCCTTTGGCCTCCTAGTGAAGTCGATGGACCCCTTTCTAGAATAATATCTTAAAATGCATCAAATAAAATAGATAAGATTGCATAGTACACAAGATGTCTAAACTATGAAAATTATTTTGAATATTATATTCTGAATATTAAATGTTATATATATATATATATATTTATGAAAATATGAAAACAAATTAATGGACCACAGGTTAAGAAGGACTGGATGCTAAAAGAGCTAAAAGGTCAATTCTGTGGTGGTATGGTAGAGAGAGGAACCGATGAGACTGATCCTGTGGTACGGCATGGGCCAAAACAAAATGAAACAGCAGATGGAAATATTTCTGTGTAAGGGTCAGATCAATATTGCCTGAGCCAGTGGTGTATGTGGGATGAACGTATATAAGGCTTTGGGTCTTGACATAATTATTCATTGAGAATTGATAATAATTTCTTTGTTTCCATGTTTTGTTTTTCTTTATTTTCTTTTAATTTCTTTGTTTCCATGTTTTGTTTTTCTTTATTTTCTTTTAGGATAAGAGACGTAACTAGAAAACAGAAGGCCACAAAAAATTTACAAATCTTTAGTTATTTCAAAAAGTCAACGCTGTAGAGCTGGGTTATGTCCAGAGAGCTTCAGATGACCCTGTTTTAGGGACATCACAACACAAGGTGGATAATTGGTGATGACCATATGGGTACTTTAGAAAGCAATGCTAAGATATTGAGCTGTTATAATGGTACTAGAAGTGTAGGAAACCAAAAAGAAGGCAACTATTTCATGAAAAATGAAATCTCAGCTGAGAAGTTACAATCTAAGCACCTGCATGGGAACAAAGTTATGGAAATATTCATTTATATTAACTGAAAATATTCTTAAATATTGGAAGCCCCTTGAAGAACAAAACTAAAATTAGATGCCCAGAAAGCATCATTGTGGCATTCACCTTTTGAAAATAAAGATACTAGTGATGCTTGCGTTGTAATCACATCTGTACATTATGAGTAGTCCAAAGCAGTTGATCCACTTTCCGGATTGAATGATTGGTAAAGGGGAAGATGAAAATGAATTATTTTGAACCCTTCTAGAGAATGCGAAATGATAAGCTTCTTCAAGAATAGAAACAGGATGGCCATTTGTCTGAGGTGCTACATGGAGAGTTTGGTCAGGAACAGGTTGAACTAACCAGTCACTGAAGTCCTTTCTATGTGTGACAGTCATATTGCAACAGAAATGGAGATGTTTTAGGGCCCTAGAACTTACTGGTGTTTTGCTTTTTTTATGCCAGTGATGGACGGTACCCCTCAGTACAAATTCAGATGTAGCCAAAGCCTGAATTCTTGGGTCCCATCTTTTTTTCTGTTTATTTTATTTTCACCTCATTTACAGTCCCCCTAATTCCTTTGGGAAATTCCTTTTCTTTCCTTTGGGAAATTCCTTTTCTTTCCTTCCAGGATCTATTTTCTTTCTGACCAGTCTTAGCTTTTTGATTAATCATCTAATTGACTGACTTCTAAATATTATACCAAATATTCTCCATAGATAACAATGAACATTTACTTTAAAATGAATTTCAGATTCTTAAAAGAAAATACAAGCAAGAACTAAGGTAAGCAAGTAGGGTTTTGCCCCAGAGGTCAGAAATTTACTGGGTATTGAAATTGCTGGTATTTTTTCAGCAACTTGGAAGGAGGTAATTGTAGTTTACCAGCTCATTAGTAAAGATAATTAGTTAAAATTGGAAGCTATCCAATGACAGTGCTTCCTCCCCTGTCCCCCTCTCACCCTGGGTGAGATACTATTTTTTCCCACAATGCCACCACCTTCAGCACTGACCTCCCAGGATCCCAGGGTCTCTGTCTATATTTAGCTATTTATCTGGCTGTCCCTAGCCATACTTCAGATTCCACCCCATTTATCTTGCTATTCTCCCTGATTGCTGCTGCACCTTCCTGGGAACTTAACCCTCTCCTCTCTGGAGCCCCTGGCCTGGGGCCTGTACTCCTTAGATAGGTGGATGCTGCTAGATCTTTCTTGACTTGATCATGGTTCCCCTTCCATCTTGTTCATCTTTATGACATCTCTCCAGTTGATACTTGAGCCCCATCTTGGAGCTTTGCCATTGTAACCAGCTCCATACTGCCATGACTGCTGGAAATAACTCACTAGTCCTCTACATCAAAACCATGGCCACCAAGGCTCTAGGTCCGTTGTCCTCAAACTTTTCACTTTTCCTCAGACTGTTGGAGGGCAGGATTATAGTAAAAACAAAAGCTCACACTCTGTCTCTGCTCCTCAGCCCATTTGCCATAACCCAGCAGCCCCGTCCTCAGCGGGCGGCATCTGGCCTGCGGGCCGTAGTTTGAAAACCCTGCTCTAGGTTGTAGTATCTCCACATTGGAGCAGAGGCTCTCCAATTGCAAGGGCTGCTTTGATTTTGTTCTTGGCCCAGGCTTCATTCTCTCACCCACCTCCCACAGGAAATCCACCCCCCAGCCATGATTCAGCAGGCATTCATCTAGGATCTTACTTATATGCTAAGTGCCATGCTATGGGCCAGGAAGACACAGTCCCTGCCCTCAAGAGGAGCTGGTTCATCAGCCATGTGAAAACAAAAGCACACCTGCAAGGGTTCCCATCCCACCTCTCTCTTCCCAAGGGGCCATTCTCACTCAATGAAACACACTGGCCATGACTGCTAAGGGGCACCACAGTGGATAAAACAGTAATCTGGAGCTCAAAAGACCCAAATTCAAATTGTGCTTGAGATGCTTACTAGCTATAGGCTCCTGGGCAGTTGCTTAATCTTTGTCTCAGTATCTTCTTCTATAAAATGAGGACAAGAAAAGCACCTATTTTGATGATTAAATGACATAACACATGGTGTTTGTAAACTTTGAAGTGCTACATAAATGGGTGATTGTTATCTATTATAATCAGTCATTATTATGTTCCCATGGACCAATAAGTCTGGTTATAGTTGTAGGAACAGAATTCCAAATTTGAGCCCATTTTTGAGGGGATGACAAGGCAGATGTGGGAAATGAGATCAGGAATTTTGAATAAAAACCTTGATATTTTCAGGAACTTGATTTGGCATCTTAATTTTCTAATTGCAAGAAATCTCAGAGGCCATTTAGCTCCTCACTTAACATATGGACTGTGGGAGTGGCGTCAGGACCAAGGTCACATGGGCAGAGGTGGTATTGGATCCCAGGAATGCTGACTTTACATCCAGAAGCTATTCCATTATATCCCACTCTGCACCTCATCATGCATCCTGTTAAGAGGGAATCGGGCCCGAAAATGTTTCCTTGGCTTCCTTTGTCTGGCTGTTGAAGCTAATTTGATTATGAGAAGCTTAGAGGGACAGCTCCTCACCAGGTCTGGTGAGAAGGGTGCTGCCTATTCAGTATCAGCCAGTAGAAATATTGATCAAATGGCTGTGACTCTTTCTTGGAAGAGGGACAGTTATCAAGACTGACACATATGCTGGAGTTGGAAGGGTTGAAGCCATCTTCCTAGGGGACGCCCATTGTTTTATTGGCTTCTGGAACAAAGGAGGCACCCAAGCTTCAGGCTATGCAATGATTCCCTCGAGGTTGGATGCTAATCATGGCAGAACTGACACAAATCCCAATGCTGAACTTGGAGCCCACCACTTCTTTTGAAGCAATGCATTATTGCTTCCAATAAGCCAACAGG